>NW_025110152.1:816259-880982 GCF_011392965.1 Frieseomelitta varia
ATGCCGACGGTTCATTTCGCCGAGAGGGGAAAAAAAAGAAAAAAAAAAAAAAAAAAAAGAAGAAAAAAAAATTGGCGCGCGATGCTTTTTAATCACGGTAGAATAATTCAGGGAACGCGATTTTTGTTCATTAACCGCCCGAAGTTAATCGGTCGCCCGACCGGGACGCATTTTCTCTTTTTTTTCTTTTTTTCTTTTTTTTTTTCCCTCCCCCGCACCGTCGCCGAATTTCCCAGCGAGGCTTTTCCTTTGATAACTGCGTTTCACGGTGTTAGCGGCGGTAATTAGCAGAGTGACATTGATGATTATTAGCCAGCGCTACGCGTTGCCGAGGATGTTTCTCTTTTCACCGCGTTGTTCGTTCAGTGACCCTTTGTCAGGATCGATATTCGGGGGTAGATAGGCGAGGTAAATTATAAACGGCGGACTCTTCTTCACGCTACCCACCTGCACACACAGCTGTGTGTAACCTACGGATCAATAATTCCATCTAATTTATTTTTCTAGCCGCGTCACGCCGCGAATCCCCCCCGAGGCCGGTGGGGAGAGATGGGGGGGGGGGGAGGGGGGAGGAGGTTATCAAACGCGTCGCCGCAGCGTAATTTCAAGCGGTGCTAGTTTCAACCATTCTCTAATCGGACCAGGTTACGACTCGAGCTCTCGACTACGCGCTTATAAGCGAAAAATTTACGAACAACATTACTTGCAGTTGCTCCCTTTTTCGTTTCGTATTTCTTCATAAGAGACGACAATTAAACATGCGACGATTAACATTAACTTCCTTAACTAATAATAACTACGACCACGAGCAGGCAACAAATTAATTTTTTGAATCGATTCTGCTCGACTGAACGAAAACCCTCTGGCGGGAGGGAGGTAAACGTACCGAAAAGCAAAATCTTTCCCGTAAGATTTGAATATTTCGATATTGTCAATCGTGGCGACACGGTGACAATTTCGATCGTTTCGCGATTGCTCGACGTTCCGACGATCGTTCGACAATCGCGCGCGCGACGAGTACGCAAATAGACGGATAAGAAGACGTCTGGCGTCGACGTGCGCGGAACGACGTGGTCCACGCGGAGAGATCACATCCCCGCGACTGATTTATCCGAAACACGAAACGGACGGAGGAAAGGAAAAGCCGGGGAATTCCGGGCTATAACTGGCCGGAACGAAGCGAGGAACGAGCAAATCAAAGAGAGACGAACGAACGGAACAGCACGTGCACGTGTGAACATTTCACGTGACACGCACGCACACGCATTCATGTACATGCACGTAGATCTCTAGATACGTAGGTGTGTTGTGCACAAACACACGCACGTATGTATCGAGGCGATTACATACATAAAGAGATGTATATATGTATATGTATATGTATATATATATATATATATATATGTACAGCATTGACCGGGATATCGTCTGTCCCGGGATGAATGAACCATTACGTCACGCACTTGTACTCTCCGATCCCCTTCCGCCTCTCTTTCCCTTTGTATGCTTCTCCTCGTCCGTCGATTCTGTCTCCGTCTCACTTCTCCTTCCTCCTCCTCCTCCTCCCCCGCCCCTCCTCTCTCTCCCGGTCCTCTGGTGCTCGCATTATATTATGTGCAGCAGCAGCAGGCATACCTTCCTCCTTCCTTCCATCGATTAGCGGCGGAATTCCAACCCGGGGAGGGAGAGACGATAGAGAGCTATAGTTTCGATGGAGGTCAACGTATCGCGGTGGCTCAGACACCCGGCAGACGTGTCTGCCGCTGTAAAACGCCGAGGGACGAAGGACGCGGGGATGAGAGAGTGGATCGCTTTCGTTGTACCACTGATACACTTTCGCGCTGTTACTCGTATCTTCGAGCGCAGGTGCACTGCTCCGCGCGTCCCTCTCCTCACTCTCTTTCTGTCTCTCTTCGCCGCGTTGCTACCCTTGCATCTTCCTCTTTGTACTCTTCCGACTGCGAATTTCTTGGAACTTGCTCCGAACCGTAGACCTGTTCCTTTATTACATTTGTGTCTACGCGACAAGTGAATCAGCATGCAGAAAGAATCTTCACTCTAGAAGATGATGATACGGGGATGGTTTGATAGAGTTCTACAGGTACAGAGAAACTAGTCGTTGTCTAGTGGTTGTTACGCTTTCAGAAATTATTTCCTACCGGTTGAGAGAAAGTATCGCAACACAAGCAGTAGAAGATAACAAATGATAGTTGTTGTAATTTAAGTTTACACGCAGGTAACTCATTGCGAGAGTTCTCGGCTCGTTAACCTTCCAATATAGGCTCGCGTGGCTCGCGGCCAGTCTCTTTCAAGTTGGGGTATAATTTCGCCTTGGGGCCGTCGCTGTTCACTCGTCCGTGAAAGTCGGGTTTCTTCTCCTTTGGCGTACTCCGTTGCATCCAAATGTCCAACAAACTTTTAGGCGCGTAGAGACTACCTTTGTGCAATTGTTTACCAAGAGACATTGACGTACTTGGCGGTGGTGACATCGGTGAATCGGTCGTCGCTCTTATTACGCTGGCTCGAGCAGTTCCGTCCTCTTTGCCGAACCTACGCGAGACGATGTGAAAGAACAATAATTAATGAAAATAGAAAACAAAAGAAATGTCGCGAGAAATTATTCCTACCCGTCTAATTCGCGCAACGCCTGATCCAATTCGACTTTGTCTTTGTCGTCTTTGCTCCGTACTTCCAACAGACAGGTTAGAACTTCAGAATGCGCGGCAGAGTTGTTTGCATGATGTTTCAGGAATGTCTCCAACTCTCCCCACAGCAGCCTGTAATGTTCCTCTCTGCGTACTCCACCTTTTCCACCACGGCCACCTCCTATACTTGGCAACGGTAATACCTCATGCTTTGCCTCTAACTGCAATAAACTGAAGATCACCTGTTTGCACTGTACAACTTCCTCTGCAGCGAGTTCTTCCTTCACCATTAACTCTGGCAATGGATCTATTAACTACAACGTACACAGTATTAAATGAGAAATTGTACAAGAATTTCTTTGCAACTAGAATTTCTCTGAAGCACGTACCTGTTTCAAATTGAACATGAGCGTACTGGAAATAGTAATTGGCCAATATTTTGTGTGCCGCTCTAGTCTGGATCTCATTTTCTCTGCTGGACCTTCGCTAGTGCAGCTTGAATTTCTTTTTAAAGGCACCAGTACGTTATTCCGCATCAATCTGCCAAAATCCTGTCACAAATGATATAAGAAAAAGTAAAATACTTTGGAGAAATGTCAAATATTGAGAGAAAAAATATTTACAGTTATTCTATAATCAGTGACGCGGCCACCGCAGCCTTCGCTGATAGAAGGTGGATCCTCCAATACACTTCTAGCGGTAGATAATGTATGTATGAAAATTTCCCCACCATGTGCAGCAAGTAAATGAGAAATAGTTTTTCCGCCGCTCTTTCTGGCCATTTCCAACATCACTGATCTACCATTCAATAAAAAGTTGATCAAACAAGAGGACGGTCTGCTGTTTACATCTACAGGTGTAATTCTATGCATAGCTGTGCAGTTTTGCATTTCCGCTGCGCTGCATCCTCGCGGTGTGCACCACTTTAAAGTCACAGTTTCATATTCTGATCCTTCTTCAAATCTCCTAAATGTCTTGATTAATGCTGAATCTTGTGGATTTCCTGTAAAATTACTTGTGCAATAATTTCACATGCATGATACTGGATAACTTATATCTTAAAGTCAATAGTAAAACCTTTTAAAATTGCTGAATGGGCAGCCGAGGAATGAAATATCTCAACGTCATAATTCGCAGACGAACTGGCATTCTGTTCTTCTTTCATCGGTATACCAGTTACGGTTGTACTAGCCAGATCATAATGAGACAGAATCAAATGGGACAATTTTGAATGTAATGCAGGTGCCTTGATAGAATGTACTTCTACTGTCAACAACGGTGAAACCTAAAACAAAACGTTGTATGAAATAATTCCACTCGTATGCAACATAAAATCATCTACATGCACGTGTGATGTAATAATCAATATACTTCTCTTGGTCCCTGACTAGTCACTTGCGATTCAATATTATTAGGAAAGATGTTCAGTATAACTAAGTGGCAATAATCTACAGGTATTAAACTGAAATGCAAAAGCAACAGCCAATTATTATATATACACATATATATTACAAAATTATATATTATATATATATATATATATATATATATATATATATGATACTATTTGCTATTGATATAAATACTAACTGATCTGAAGCTAAAGCAGTTTTATTTTCTTGAGCCAATTCATTCAAGAATATATTCTCCAAGTTCTTCATGTTGCTATTATCTCTTGCACTGGTGATGCATATCACCCTTCCTCTATTAACAAGCTTGCTAGCATTCTCATTTAATGATGTTCTTTTATCATGTTGAATCTCCGAGCACTCGTTAAGTGTCTCGATGGCTACTCTTAAACCATGTATAACTGAATAATCTTCTCCGGGTTTTGGAAGCTTTGTTGGTACTCCTAGAATGGCTGTGCCATTCATTATCTATACACGTAACAATTATAATCAAATATATTAGTTTTAAATGCGAACATATTGGACATAATTGATATTTCTTACATGATTTAAATTTTGTTGTGACGGACTCCATGAGTTCAATACATATGCTGCACGATCGGTTACAACAAATCTTATCTGCAAAGGAGGACAACAAGAATTACTGTACGTGGATTTTATATCTTACCATAACGATGAAACAAAATAATATACCAATTTTCCAGTTGGAAAGAGATCCCATACTATTCTACAATATTCCAACGAGGCTTCCACGCTGGTGGTCCATAAAGATTTGCAAACAGGTGCTAAAGGAATTAAGTTCTGGCCGCGACTCTTCAGAAAATCAAATTCCAAAGGAGCTTCAGTGGATATACCAAAGTATGGTGTGTGATCCAAAACAAAGATAGTCTTATGATTTGCCGGATACATTCTTCTACAGTATTTTAAAAAAAAAAATTGCCTTTTTCACGTGTGATGCATCGCGGTCCGTAGATTCACAGAAAAGAGCAGAACGCCCCGTTAATAAACTATATTATAGGTTAGGTTACAAAATATTTTGAAGCTATTAAAATTGCTTTCATCGCTATAAGGGTATAATAATTACACACAAACGTTTGTATACGTACTGTAACCTACTTTGTTTATTTTGATGGTAAACAGAGATGAACTGATTTTTATTTATTTTGTTTAAAAAATAATCATGTTGCTCCATAAATACAAGTGCCATACAATTGACTTTGTGAAACATTTAAATTACTTACGTACAATATTTAAAACAATATATAAAATTGATAAGTTAAGCAGACGATGCCGGTAAATCACTGCAGTTATTTAATAAATCTCATTTGTGAAATTTATCTTGCGATCTGTTAACGATTTAAACTCCCCGCTGAAATTCAACGCATTTCCGTTTTATTCTCTCTGTAGTTGGAATTCCATATTTTACGTTTAAATTAAACACTTAAAATTTAAAACAGTTAAAATTTAAACACTTTTCCAGAGAAGTTGTCTCAAAATATAAAATTATAAAAATTATACTTACAACTTCCACGATAAAAGCGTTAGATTAAAAAATAAAAACTTTCTCCCTCTCCGTCTGGTTTTAGCATGACTGAGTCAAGCAACTTCCTTTCCGATTGGAAGTCTCCTAGTGGCATTGATAACGTAAGTTTACTGGAATATTTTCCTTCATTTATAACGTTTATTTCTATAATTTATCTTTCTAAAATATGAAAAATTGTCAATTAAACGATAAAAGTTGCATAAAGATTAACTTTCATGAAAAAATTTATATCAATAACAAATAGTTACAATAAAGTTGTACCATAACCTCGTTTGCTCGTACACGTGGATTATTGTTTCGGTAACATGAATCGTTACTGAAACGTTATTAGATTCGTAGCTGTAAATACTTGTTCTTTATTAAATACGTTTCTTCGTTAAAACTTTATTTATACAAGATTGACAGATTGATTTTAATGTATTGAGCGTGTCGTTTATTTCATATCACGAAAAAAGGTTATATGTGTTAGCTTCTACCAAACTAATATTCCTTGTTCTTCTGTAAAAAAAAGTCGTTGTGGATGGAATTGATTGTAGATACATATTAAGATGAACGAAGAGCACATTGTTTATTCAATTCAAGCCAGTAGTTGCGTATGTTGAATTAAATCTATGTGTACATATTCAGGTTTACTCGTAATTCAACCACAACGTTAAGATGTCAGGAGGTTTAGACGTATTGACTCTCAAGGAGGATGACGTTACTAAAATGTTGGCCGCGTATACGCATTTAGGCGCTGAAAATGTCAACTTCCAAATGGAGCAATATGTGTATAAGAAGAAGAGCGATGGTAAGTTTTGTTTCACATATGGTATAATAATATAATTTACCTTACTAATTAACCCTTTCGTTACCAGCGCCGGATATATGCGGCATCCGCGCGATGACCTGTGTGTACCAGCGCTGGATATATCCGGCATCCACGCGATGACCTGTGTGTACGAGCGTCGGATATATCCGGCATCTACGCGATGACCAGTGTGCACGAGTATTATTATTTATAATAATTTCAAAGTCTCCAAATATGTTGTTATGTAAAACTTAAAGAAGTAGTGTGCACACTTGCAGCGCGGTGCCCCATTCAGTGGCGTCAGCTCTGCGGAGCGAACTGCGGTAACGAAAGGGTTAAAATATTAAATTTAATGCATTATTTTCAAATACAGGGATCAGCATTATTAACCTGCGTCACACCTGGGAGAAATTATTGTTAGCAGCACGTGCCATTGTTGCTATCGAGCATCCCAGCGAAGTGTTTGTCATCAGTTGCCGTCAGACTGGGCAGAGAGCTGTTTTGAAATTTGCACAGCACACTGGAGCTACCCCAATTGCTGGACGTTTCACTCCTGGTGCTTTCACCAACCAAATTCAGGTTGAGTGGCCAACATGAAGACAATTGTTATCTGTCCAATTAATTAATTAATTAATTTTCTGTAAATGACAATCATTGACAATTCTTTGTAATTTATTTCTATCAGTCATCGTCAATGCAGTTACAACGCAATAACGCTGGCAATTATTTTCAGTCTGCTTTTCGCGAACCACGCCTGCTGATTGTTACTGATCCGTCTACCGATCATCAACCAATCACTGAAGCCAGTTACGTAAATATTCCGGTGATTGCTTTCTGCAACACCGACTCACCTCTTCGTTTTGTCGATATTGCAATTCCATGTAATACGAAAAGTCTTCATTGCGTCGGTCTTATGTGGTGGTTGCTGGCAAGAGAGGTACTGAGATTAAGAGGCTCTATTGCTCGGGAAACCAAGTGGGACGTGGTCGTTGATTTGTTCTTCTACAGAGATCCAGAGGAGGTTGGTACAATTCTAATGTTATTTGTGCTTTTTTTCATTTAATATTTATACTCTCTATAAATGATGAAAAAATTGTAACAGAAATATATTTGCTGATTTATTATGGCTTAATCTTTGCTGACTGTTATTTTTGAAAATTATTCTGTATGTCAATTTAAATTGCCAATGAATAAAATATCGATATAACGTGTTCACAGGCTGAGAAAGAAGAGCAAGCTGCTAAAGAAATTGCACCAGCCAAAGATTTCACTGGCACGGTTGAAGTTGCTGCTACTGCTGAGCCCGGATGGGTCAACGAAGTTGACACGGGTGCGGTTGCCCCTGAAAATTGGGCGGATGACGTAGCAACGCCAACTGCAGCTGCTATTCCCACTGCTGGAGCTGCGCAAGCATTCCAAGCTAGCGGAGACTGGGCTGCTCAGGTAAGACTGAACTCTTCCATTTTCATTGTCAAGCTAAATTTAAACATTACTATTTATCATATCTTTCATTTTAGACATCGGAAGAATGGTCCGCTACAACGCAATCTGCAGCAGGACAAAGTTGGGGCGGTGCAACAACAGAAAAGTGGTAATTTCATTCTCTTTGATCATTTCTTACACTGACAAACTTTGTACGATGTGTGAAGAATAATAAAATGATTAAAAACTCAACCTATTATTTATTTCAAATTAAGAGTCAGATTAGAAAGATGCAAAAATAAAAGTATACTTTCTAATTGGCCTTTCATCCAAATGAAAATTTATTCAATTTACATAGATGTTTACTCCTTTAAATAAATATATTACAAATAGATTTAACAAGAAACTATAACAGTAACTATTTATTAATGCTAATGTTTAATAAGATTTTATAATGACCTTTTACTTAGATTGATTATTAACAATGAGAATACAAAATATTTCCTGCTTTCTTATTTCCTTCATTCTTCATTTTAAATCGGCGTCGCCGTTGTTAAACTCGCTTTTTTAAATACTCGCGCCGTCACAACACTGAAAAACACTAGCGTCACATAGCGGGGAACCGATGGAACTAAACGCTATTGCTTTCTCTGTCGCACACTGTTTCTCTTTCTTTCTAACACGAGTGAATTTATCTATCCTTGTCGCACTGTATCGCTATCCTTCTCTATGAAGGTGCTGCCATCTATTAGACCTGTCTGAAACTATATAGACAAAGAGAGGGATAATGTGAGACAAAGATAGAAATAAACGAAAGGGAGAACGTGCTGCCACCTATCAATTTTACCAGGAACTATTTATTAGTCCTTAGTAGATTTCAGTTCTAGCCTTTGAAAATAGATGGCGACACATGACATAACTCTGTCTTTATCACACAATATCACTGTCTTTGTCTATAGTTGCAGGAAAATCCCATAGGTGGCAGCACCTATTTAGACAAGGAGAGCAATAGTGTCGAACAAGGACAGACATATTCTTTCGTCCTAGACAAAGATAGCGATATTGCGGGAGAAGATATATCTCCGTGTGTTAGACAAGGAAAGTGATGTAGTGCGAGAAGGACAGATATATTCGCTCGTTTTAGAAAAAGAGCGAAACACTGTTCGACACAATAACGTTTAGTTCCACTAGTTCGCCGCTATGTGACGCTAGTTTAAGTTTCTGTAGCGACCTATAGTTCCTCGAGTACAAGTTTCGAACACAAAGCCGCAAGCGGCTGTGCGCCTAGCGTCGAAGTCAATCGATATTCGATGTTTTAAGCAGAGTGTGGAACACCGCTAGGATGGGTGACCATATTCAGCCTTAGCGAGTAGTTACAACACAAGCGTCTGGGGTAAGGGTCGCTGCCATCAACCCCATTGATGAGTCTAGGCAGCGACCCCTTTCCTCACCTTACCCATATTACCACCTCCTACATTATCCTCGCATCATCATATTCTTAATTCTTATTTAGGAAAAGGATTACTTAAAAGAATTAGTTTAAGTTTTTGCCGTTTTATCTTTCTGATTATACTTACAGCTTGTGTTCTTCATTCCATTCGAACTGTAAGATGTTTGAATATTCTTATTTCCTTAAACTGTTCAACGAACTTGTCCAATATTTTTCTTTATGCATTTCTCTGACTTAACGTACAATTGAAAAAGGAAATTAAAAACAAAAAAAGAATACACCAAAAAATCGTGAGCAAGTGCTCAACTTATTTTATTAAGGACAATAAATTTATACAGAACGTTTAAGCGATACTGCTAGCATTGGATGCGATCCTGGGCCACAAATCCGCACATTCTTTTGCAACAGGTCCTGTAATTGCTGATCCTTTCATTTCCCCCTTGTTATTCACAATTACCCCTGCGTTATCCTCGAAGTATATGAAAACCCCATCCTTCCTTCGAAATGGTTTCCGTTGACGTATCACAACTGCAGGCATAACTGAAACAAAGGATAAAATGTTAATATTGTTAGATGGTTACATAATTTATACAAGAAAAGATACAAGACTCTATATAATTAATTTCTAAAAAATTATTCTGATAGAACACGATATTATTGTGTTCATAATGAGAAATAATAGAAACATAAATCTATATAATGCTACAAAAAAATATTGAATTAAAAAGTGTTCTAATTACCCTTTTTTCTAAGTTCAGGTTTGCCCTTTTTGACAGTGGCAACTATCATGTCACCTGATCCTGCAGCTGGCAAACGATTTAACCTGCCTTTAATACCTTGTACTGCGATGACGTATAAATTTTTGGCACCTACAATGAAACATTTTAAATTATAACAGCATTTTAATAAAAGTCAAAAATTTTTATATAAAAAACCTAAATTTAATTAAATTGGACACTTGACTAGAGACAAATAATAATATAAACAATATACTGATTGGCATTAATATCTAAATTAATGTTACTCTACATTTTATGGATTTATTGTTCTTCTCATTCTATAATGCATTGTAATAATATGCTTTTGCTCAAATAGACAATTTAATTATTAAATTAAATATATCTACTCACATGATATACGATAATGTTCATCTTAAGTATAATTTTGAAATGTATTTATAAAAGTGTTACATGAAACAAAATGTTTGGTATTAATGAATTAACTACTTGTAATATTCATAGTAAAATTAAATCTGTGAGAAACAATTAAAATATTCGAGTGACAACTATCAACCATGTGTTGCGTTCGTTCATAACATAGCCAATTTTTTTAGGTTAGGCGTTATTTTTACAGCAGTTTTTCAGTTACTCACCAGTATTATCGGCACAATTTATGACTGCGCCAACTGGTAAGCCCAGTGATATCCTAAATTTTGCTCCAGCAGAACCTCCACGTCCTTAAAAAATAATAATTTCATGTTACTCGTTGCTATCGACACGTCCAACGCGGTACGATCCAATTCATTTCTCCAAGCTCCATCGTTATTAACGAAAAAATTATTTCTCCAACAATATACTGTGTACGTTCGTTTAATGTTTCCCCACTTATTTTGAAATTGATAGCTCATGTGCCGATAGATTTCTTTGGATTTTCTTCCACTTCAGAAAATAACTTACCTCTCTTCGACATTTTGTTCAGTTGTTCAAAAGAGAAAGAAACTACTGTTTACCACACATCACTCTTTGCGCAGCCACAAGCAACTTCCGTTGCGGGAAATATGAAAACTAAAATATTCGTAACGTTCAAACAAATTTCTTTTTTTCAAAAGATTAACATAATTACATTCACGTATTCCACAAAATTGAAAAAAATAAAATAATGTTCTCTCTCTAATATATTATTAATGCGTGTTTACGTGCGTATGTATAATCAAAATGTCTAATTTTTACTTAAGAATCTAAAGACCTTTTCAATTTATATTCATACGTTTTCTTTAAAGCAATTGTGTATTAATTAAGCTACAATTTGTATTATTAATTATCATTAAATAATAACTACATAATTTTCGTTCTGAACTGTAATACAAATTATTTATTTACATACAATATTAATAACTAATACAAATTTACTGTTCTTTTGCATTCATGTGTATATTATTAATAAATATAATATTTAATATTGTTCAATTAAAAATTAACAAGTATTAATGTTAACACGTACATATACATAAATATTTAATACATATAACATCACCATTTCACCAGTTACTTAATTATATTATAGTTATTTAAATAGTATATATTATATTATTTTTTTTTTAATTTTGTAACAGAGTATTTTATAACTAACTATGTAATTCGTTTTAATATTTTGTTCGTTACAATTCAATTCATTATAGGATACCGCATGACTTGTTTTGTCATTTGTTGATGTAAAGAAATTAAATTTCACATTGTAATTAATATTACGTTTATCCAGATAAAATGCCTTATCCTCTGTTAGCAGATTCAATCACTCTCGAATTAGAAGGTAAACTTACAAAACTTTATTTCAATATATACTTTGAATTAAAATTTTTAACTACCATAAAACTTAACCTAAGTTTTTCAAACGTATTATCAATTTATTCTCTCTTTAATGCATCTTTAAGTAATGATCAAATTCTGCCTCATTCGTAAGACTTTGTATAATTTTCTTATTTGTTTTTTATCTTGTGATTTCTTTTTTTTTTTTTAACTATGCAAAAGTGTAGTACTATTGCTTCTAGGCTCTAATTAATATTATTCTTCTTTTAGCACAAGAGCCATGGCCTCAGCTAATTACTTTGTATCAACCGTATGAGGTTGAACAAATACTGTTACCTGACAATGCAAATTGTTTAGCTGTACAAGCGTTCCTTAAAATGTGCGGCCTTGATTTTCAAATAGAACCAAGAAGCAACGCAGAATATATGTCTCCGTCTGGTCGTGTACCATTTATTAAGTGTGGACAATTTTTAATATCTGATTTCGACTCTATTGTAACATTCATAGGAAACAAAGGTACAAGTTTATCGGATCATTTATCTGCAAATTGTAAAGCAGATATGAGGGCTTATATATCATTAGTGAATAATATATTTATAAATGCTGAGTTATACATTTGTTGGGTTGATGAAACAACTTTAAACGAAGTGACTAAAATAAGGCATGGAAGTGTATATCCATGGCCATTGAATCATTATTTAAATTGGCAAAAAAGGAAAGAGGTCATTAAAAAACTCAATGTACTTGGCTGGTATAATAAAACATTAGAAGAAGTATGTAAGGAAGTTCAAAATTGCTGTACAGCATTGTCAGAAAGATTGGAAGGTAGTGATTACTTTTCTGGAGAGAAGTAAGTATAAATCATTGATGTAAATATCTATAAATACTTTATTTCTTTTTAAAACCAGACATATTTCATATCCATCTGAAAGTTTTTCATTGAAATATTATTGATTAATTGTTTTGATTTTAAAAGACCTACTGAAGTAGATGCTCTTGTATATGGTCATATCTGTGCCCTATCTATGATCAATCCTTCTCTTCCACGTACTGTTCAAAAGATTACTGCAACTGTACAAGAGTTTCCTAAACTTCTTGAACATGCATCAAGAATTGGACGAAACTACCTGAATAACTGTATGCTTGAATCTGCTTGTGACTTTGAAATGTGTGCATCTTCTTCCAAAGAAACCCTATGGAATTATTCTGAATCAATTGAAGCATTGCCACCACTTTCAGAAGATTCTTTCGAAATTCTCCTTTTGAATCCTTGAATCCTTTTAACACCAACATACATTTGTTGTCATATTCAAATTACATGAAATATATTTATTTTACCTACTAATTTATAGTTAACTATTCTTTTATTTAATTACATTTAGGACTCCTAACGAATTGGATGCCTTAGTTTTTGGACATATTTTTACAATAATTACAACACCTTTACCTGGTAACAAACTAGCAAATATTGTCCAGAGCTATCCATTGCTAGTGCATCTCTGCAAACGCATTGAAACTAGGTATTTCCAGCGTTCGGAAGATTAGGGGGAATTTCCCTCGGGCTCTAGATACGTCGAAATTATGTACTCTGATAGTACTAATATGAAGTTCCTGTGCTATGCACGCACTTTCGATAAAGATCAAAGTAAAAAATTAAAGCCAAGATTATGTAGTATCTTATAAACAAATATCTAAAGAAATTTTCTTACGCTTTTTAAAAAAACAAACTATAATTTTAAACAATTTTATTAAGCATTTATGATATATAATGTATGATGCATATACATACATATGTGTATCATAAATATACAAATTATAGTAAATAAACAAACGTTCAATGTATCTGAAGCCCGAGTCCAAAAATTAGTAAGAAATAGTAAATTGTATAGAAGATAAAGAAAAATATTGATAGTTAACTTGTTGTAGCTGTTAAATATGTAAATTATATTATCGTTGAACATAAAAGTATCATTGAATGTATTATTCTAAATGCATAATACTGCACGTGCCATTTTTCAGCATTTTTTCTCTTCAAGCGATAGGGGTGAAATAAAGTAACAAAATGTTGGAGGCGAGAATTAAGTAACGCAACTTTGGAGATTTCCAAATATATGTTCTCGGAAAACGACAGGAATGCATAACCAATCAAAGGTATTCATAAATTAGACATTTACAAAAAATATTTGTGAAATATTATTGAAAACGAATATATTAAATTATTGTTTGTTTCTTCGGCCATAATTGTATTTTCTATCAGCATTTATTTTTAATTTAATTAAAATCATTGAAAAGAATTATGTACAATGACAACCATTTTGTTATTAAATGCAACTATACGGCGTTAATTGACAATAATTTTTATCATAAAAAATGTATATATATTTAATTAATAATATTTGTTACTTTGTACTTTAAATAACTTATCCACATTTTCTTTTAATTTTATTTTAATTGAAATTCTTGTTAATTACATGAACTAAATTATACACATGTGTAAAAAATATATATATCATTACTAATGTGCATTAAATTTTCAATACACATTTATGTTACATAGATATTTTTTACACATAATAATAAAATTCTACTTCTCATCTAGTCAGTTCATTGTAGCCTATTTTTCTCTGTAAAATTGTGAAACATTAAATATTGTATGTAAAATAATATAATGATGTATAATAACAATGTTAATTAAATTAAATGTAAGTTATTGGAATAATGTTCGAATTTTTTTTTTCATTTTTTAAATTCAATTGGAAGATGAATATTAATTACACAATTGTGGATTATTTCCTATAAATATTAACGTATGTCTGTTACATATTTCTTGTCTCCAGCGTTTAGTTACAGTAAACACTAATTACATTCACCTTCACATTTTCTGTTAAAATTTGTATACTTAACAGAGAAAATGTAAATTTTCTGATTTATTTCAAAGTATTTACGTTTAATGTCTTTACGTATAGGAATATCGTTAAACAAACGGTGTTTATCTTCTTATTGCAACAATTTATATCTGAATATATTCATTCTTTAGTGATAAATAAAAGAATAAATAATATGAAGACTTACTTCATATGTAACAAGCATGTATTTTCCTCCCTACTATTATTATTTTTATTTATTAATAGTATCTTTCAATAACAATACTATGTGAAAGCTACTATTATAATATGCATGAGAATACAATTTGATTATTTATAAAAAAAAGCTGTTTGCAATTTGTTATTCATTAATAAAATTGTAAGAACCTACTTCACAGAAAAAGAAAATACATAGTGATTTACAATGATAAAATTAAATTAGTGAAGCCATTTTTACTATCGTACAATATCATTCGTAAAAGATTAAAATAATCATCTCGATGAAGTCTGAAGAAGTTACATAAATTTATATTGCAGCATCTTAACACTTTAGAGGAACTCAATAAATTAAAAGAATAAATAAAAAGGAATTTATCCAATACAAAAGAGTAGTACGTTCCTTTATAAGAAAGATTGATTTTGCACATCTGTAAATTCGTGATGTGAAATGCACATACAATCTTGAAGTATAGGAAACACTACAAGATGCAACATGTTTACGGTTTTACTAAATTGTGACGTTTCGATATAAATTTCTGGTTACACGCAGTTCTATAGTTCTATTAGACATAGCAGGATATAACTATATAGTTGTCACACGCACGCTCATACAGATACGTACACATCAACATATACTCGTAATTAAAAAACTATTAATATATATATATATATATATATGTACTCAAAAAACTTGTAATCTACACTGATTTATACTTGTAGTGCTCGGCTGAAAAATTTAAACGTAATCAGTATATTTTTAATATACTGGTTAAAAATAATCAGACTGAGATCATATTTATTTATAACTAAACTTGAATATAGAAGACATTGCATCTCTCCACAAAACTAAATATATATATATATATATATAACCATATAGTAAAAAATATTAACAATTTAACAATAATTATTTGCAATTATAAATACAATTATAGATAATAATCATTTATCTTAAATTTAATATTTATAGATTATTTTTTTATAACTAAAAATTGAATTACTTGTGCGAAAATATTTACCAGAAAATAACAAGTCTAAAGAAGTTAATTATGATTGTAATTAATGTAAAAATTATTTTTTGTACTGAAAGCATAAGCTTAATGTTAATGTTTTTATTTTTTATTTTTTTTAATTTTAATATGTACGACTTTTGCTACATATGAGTTATGCACAGAAGTATAAACTAGTGAAAACGGAAGTTGTTTAAAAGTGGAAGTTTGTATTTTATGTTTATTCTATCAATATATTTCGTTTCTATTCAATCAACTTACTATTTTTTTGCAACAAATAATTGAATTAACTATTGCAATAATTTCATCTCAGGGATGATATTAGGTATCTGCTTACCTTATTTTATAATTGTTATATATTAAATACTTTGCATATCTTTGCATACAATGAATAATATGATTGATTTCATAATGAAACTATATAATCTCCAAGAGAAAACAAAAAATTAAATATGATTGATTTTAACTTTTTAAATAAAAAAATTTAGATATCTACGTACACAGTTTGATTCTTTTGACATCTCTCAACTTAATATAATGCATCTATATATTTATATATATTTTAATCCCTTTTTATTCATTTTTTGCATAATTAAGGACATAAAATATATTTAAATTGAGAGATATCTATAATTTGCTATAATGTATCTGCTAGAGCAATTTTTATAATTTGTTTTTAAATAATTTAGACTAAAATCTTATTTATGGAATTTTCTCGTAATAATGCACGAGCCCTAGCAGTTTATATCTTGATTGATCTCTATGTAATTTATGAGAGAGCTTTATTATTTATTAATTGGTACCTGCCCAAAAATTCGATAAATATAGATTCTAGTAACTACCATGTTGTGATATTTCTTAACTAATTTTTCAAATATATTTTTTATATTAATCTTCGTAACAAGATTAATTTAAATTCATTATAAAGTACACTGAAATTCTATAAAAATCATAGTACGATATTTATTTTAGCTTTTATCGAAATATTTTTAATAATTTAACAATTTTTTATTGATCATTATTGCAAATTATAGAATTTTCTTTTGGCGTATACTATTGCACGCATTGAATGATATCTTACATTTATCCGTTGAATATATCTGTAAGATACATTATACACGTACCTATATAGGCTAGCAATTTTTGAAATGTTGATTTTGTTTTACTTTATGAACTAAATTAATCTGGTGGTAAAAAACTGAAGAGCCGGAATTGTTCTCTAATACGCGGTCTAACATCTCCACCCTAAAATGTCAATTAAAAAACGTCAATGATTGTTACAAATCGTTTGATACAAATTTCATTATATACTTACCCAATTTACTAAATTTTCTAAGAAAGGTAACAATTTCATTAATTCATTATCTGAACGATCAGCAAACCAACTTTCTATAGGAATACCGTTCTCTAACTGTAAAATAAATATTTTGTAAATCGAGAAATACAAAACTGTCCTTTTCCCCTAATATTTCATATCATTACATAAAATATCTTACCTGGTATCCAAATGCTTGTGGACTATTATCAATAATAACAGTTTTAGATAAATCTCTACCAAGTATAGATAGATCCTTGATATAATTTCCATTTACGCAAACACAGTGTTCTCTGAACAGACGATACTTAATCAATTTTCGTGTTGGATCTAATAGATTCATTAATTTGTTCGCATAAACTCGTTTACTCGCAGTAAAAAGGATTACTTCATACAATGATGAGACATGTTCTAAAAACTCGCGAAAATAAGGTCGTGTTCTGACAAACACCGTGTACGTTACATCTTGAAAGACAACTGGGAAACGGAATGCTGCATCCGAAAGTTCTTGCAAACTACAGTGTACTAATGTTTCATCCTGTATAAAAAAAAATTTTTTTATATCCGTTCGTTCATTTTCTGTAATATTTTTAGATTTTATTACTATACAATTATTTTGTTACTATATTATTTTTCATTGTGCATTTCTTATTGATAATTTGAAATACTCATACCAAATCTAACACGAGACTAAATTCTGGACTGCTACGTGTTTTAAGAGGAAGAGCAGGACATCTGGCTCTCATTGCTGGAGTCAAAGGTGGTAAATGTTTAATGAAGACATAAGGATCAAATGGTTCCCAATCTTCTTGAACATGAGTAACCATATTTTCCATATCACAACTTTCTACTATTTCTTCACTTCCAACTTCCATATATTCAACATCATGGTAATCGTTCTCAATATCATCGGAATCGTATTTTTCAGTAACATTTCCATTTGTGTCTGATGAATGATGATGACTTAGACTGTACATGGCTACTGTACCATACTTTGTAGTAGTGAAGTTTGATTCATATTTTGATAAATGGCTATCAACAGAATATTGATTTTTTGATAAATTACTATTGTTTACATTATTGTTGCCAAGTGCGTATTTTCCATTTGGAAAATACTTTTCTGATGAGTGAGAACGAGTGCCATATATGGATGTAGAATGCATTAAGCTATAGCATTCTGCAAGTCCATCTGTTTGTGTACAATGTGCGGAATAATATAGTGAACTAGTATCTATAAGAAACAAGTTATTAGTTGTATATGTGTTACAACAAAAAATGAACCATAAACGTTTTTATAAATATAAATACCAATACTTTTGCTTCCATCATCCAATACATATGAAAGGTCTGAATTTGATCCTATAGATGCAGGAGGCATTAGATTTGACAGAGGTGACACACTTGAAACTGAAGATTTGATGTCATTTACACTGGTTATGGAGGAGCAACATGAGTCTATATTCAATATAGATGAGTATAGAGATAAACTAGTTGTATTCCAGTTTTCCTTAGAGTCTTCAGAAACTTTTGATACTGTTGTACATTTTGCTGGCTAAAATATTTACATTTGTTTGTTACTCAAACCCTAATGTTTTTTTAAAACTACATTTGTTATTTTGAGATCTTTAAAACAACTTACAATAACTACATCTTTTGCAGAAGATCGGTGTAACGGAGTTGAAGTAACCATTGATCGTTTTATGCATTTTCTCCTACGAGGTCCTCTCTCTCGTTTATTAGGCGCAGATTTCGCAAAACGTAAAACATTTTCTTTACAAGCCTACGAAGATAATAATCTTTTTAACAAAACTGAAGTGAAATCTTTACAGTAACCAAATGGCTTCGATTGTAGTTCTAAGAAATCTAAGGGCATAACACATCCTTGAGAGTTAGTCAGTCACTCATTAACCGCTGATTAGTTAGAAAGTATTTCTTTTTAAGGAATAGTGAAGTTTGTTTTAATAAATGACCTGCAAAGATCATTTACAGTAAGCTAATGATAATGGCGCAGTTTGAAATATCATAAATTGAATGTTTTCAATGGCAATACAGAAAGATGCAACTATATGTGAGAAATTGAAACCGAAGGAGAAACAAATATTAATGCATACCTCTTTTAATAAATGACACCTATGTCTCCATCGAGTCAACCTACCACATTTGTTTGATGTATTAATGCGATAGTTATTATTATGTATAGATGGAAGTTTCCGTAAGTTGCTGGCCTGTACCCGATGATGGGATATTTTGGTTCCAGATATGCAACTTACATTTAAACGACCACGTAGTCTTCTACTAACATGTTCACTTCGTAACCACATTTCAGAGAAATATCTAAACAGCCTGAAACAGTACATAACATGAAACATTATTACTATTATATTTATTAAGATTAACAAGAAGGGTAAATATATATATATATATACGTAATATATTGTATATTTATAGAAATGATTAAAGATTTATTTGTTAATATTATGTTTATATGTTCACTTTTTTTTGTAAATACATTTTTCATAGAAACATATGAATTTTCAACTAAAAATACTTTTTTTTCTAACTATACATTCAAATATACGGAGAAATTTATTTCTATATAGTTATACTTCATTTTTCTTCTTTTCCTTTTGCCAAGCAGTTATTCAGAGTACATTATTTTTTTTACAATTACTTTAAATGCAAGCTTTGTAACAATTGATACGATACTTAAATTTGAAGATAATTTCAAAAAAAAATCATTGAATGCATGTATCTGACATACATATTTTTTCAATTGCTTTACATAAAGAATTCTATCCTAGAGTGAACTATTTCAAAAACAAGCTAAACATAAAATTCCTATGAGACAAAATTTTGTTCTGGAGGGAACAACGATCGTAACCTAGAATGAGAAATTAATTTATACATCGAACGAAGGCGTGTGGGATCATCGAACTGTCAATTATCAATGTTCCATCGTGTCTTAGAAATTGCGCGGGAAAGAAATTCGATCGTATCGCAAAAAGGGGCGTTTCTGAACTTTCGTAGTAGTCCGTATACATATACGTACACTCATACTCAAGTGTCACACTACGTACGCGCCACACGTACAAGCACACACGCTCGCACACTTGGAAGTATATATCGATTTATATGCAGTGTGATACTTGGTTATATTTTCTGGCATTCACAGAGGAGTAGCGTGTATTTTGCATGCATAAGGAAATCGTCGCCGACAGGACAAATAAATGACGTATCGAACGACAAACAGCAGACGATGCTCATTTTACTAGGGGGTTCTGTACATCGGGCGTAAATCGATCGAAAGTTTGAAAGTGCAATGTTGTGCCGCGGAAGCGGCGGCACCCAACAATTGTAACGCCTGAAAATTCCCGCGAAAACTATCCCGCACGAATAAACACTTAACTCATGTTTCAACTCGTAATACCGCTTACCATATCTCTCAATTAACAGACACGCTGATCAAATACAGAAGTAAGTCGGCACGCGTTGTAATCGTACGTGTTTCATTCAAATCCGTAGCTCACATTCACTTTTCATCCCCCCGAAACTAAACAATCATGGCTGCGGCGTCACTCGAAAATACGTCGCGGTTCAAATTCAATACTTCTTCGTTCAATGCTCGTCGGTCATCGTGAGTGTGAATAAAATTCTTTCATGTCGCTTTTTTAAACGAAAGCAACGCAGGAAATCATATCGTGGGAACACATCGCACGACAGGTTTTTTTGAAATTTGATTAATTCTAGAAGTTTTCCGGTCACAGATGCGACATCTACGTTTCGAAGACAATTCGTTTCAAGGTGCTCGTCCATTAAAAGAAATCGAATCAAGTACTATATTGTCAATCGTCCAGATATTTGTAATTTATACATAACCAAAAGTTATGCACATCAAATTGCAACATGTATAATAAAATGAATTTAAAACGTTAAAGTATAGCTATACGTAGATAGACAATTTTCTTAATCCTTCCTAAGTACATACATTTTGAATGTACCTTTTCATCTAACAATAATTTAAAAAATTAAACCCTCCGAATATAAAGAAATAATATGATGAACAATTACATATAGAGTAGAATTAGTTTATGTATATATTAATGATTTAAAAAAATGTTTCCAAAGCCAGAGTTTAGCGTTTTTAATTAGATTAGAAAGTGTTTTCAAAAACTTAATATACAAAATCTATACTGTATCAAAAAAGTCATTAAAAATACAAAGCCTAAAAATATATGAAGGCACGATTTCTATACAAAAATAGCAATAAATATTTCAGACTTTTATTGAATTTTTGTATGGCTATTTACATCATTGTATCATAGTTTTTTAATATCATATCATTGTAAGAATAGCGAATGATAATTTCATATTATTTATAAAATCTTACTATATGCTCTAATCGCAATTAATTTAATATTTACAATATGTATTAGAAAAGCCAAGTTGTACATCAACTATGTACAGCAGCATGGCATGTGTGTGTGTATATATATATATATATATATATATATATATAATTCATAGTTCATCAATTTGCGCTTAAACAAATACATATTTAACATAATTTTTGTATA
This sequence comes from Frieseomelitta varia, assembly GCF_011392965.1. Taxonomy (NCBI): domain Eukaryota; kingdom Metazoa; phylum Arthropoda; class Insecta; order Hymenoptera; family Apidae; genus Frieseomelitta; species Frieseomelitta varia. Next base: position 838,026 of record NW_025110152.1, read on the forward strand.
CTTGCTTCGACTTCCTAAGACTACATTTTTATATGCTATATTTCATTCAAATATAAGAGACCACATTATATTACTTTTGTTTTTGTTCATTATAGACAATAATGCTGAATGAACTAAAAATTATACGCAACTATTTATAAATGTTATGTCATGTATATAGCAGTTCTTTGTTAGTTTAAGATTTTACAATAATAAATTGAATAAAAAAAAAGAATTCTGTGGTCGTTTTCGTACAAATCAAAGAATGGAAGTTTTTAAAATAATGTCAAATATATAACTGAAATGATTGTTAACACATCAAATGTTAACATATTTTTTAAATGTATCTCTATATAAAAATCTATTGCAATTTACACATTTAAATTAAGATATTTATACCATAAAGATAAAGATGATAAATGTTTTTTACCTTTGTTGTATTGTATGCTAATGAAAAACTTCTAAGATTTGTCTGATTCATTTCTCGATACATAATTAAATAAATAAAGATTTTTAAGGATACTTCACCTTAGACTCTTTATCTTGCACGTGTACACGGAAGTAAAAATTTCATGACAAAATTTATTGCACATGTAGCCGTAGTTATAAAAAGTTTACTACTTGGTTGTGTAGCAAACATTATTATTTCGAGTTAGGAGTAAAGAATGCAATGGTCAAACACCATTAGATGTTGTGGTACTATGAAGTGGTGGTCTCAATAAATCATGGTATTGAAGTAAAGCTTCTCGTAACGATCTTGATACCTGGCCTGAAGCCGTAGCTATTGTGCATTCAACTAGACAAGGATACAGTCCAATCAATTGTTCCCAAACTGATCTTTCGACTAAACAGTAAAATTTGAATTTTATTTTTTTTTTCATGTAACATTATTTACAAATAAAACGAGGAAAGTTACGTATGGCGTTATAAAAACTTAAATTAAATACGTAAATTAATTTACCTTTATTGGGTGGTGCTTTTTTCAGAGAAACTACAAGTGTTGCAACAGCTTTCAAAACAAATGAAATTTCTGATAATCTGTACCTAGAAAAGGTTTATATAATAAGTACTTAAAAATTAATATGTGTATATATTACATTTATCTGTAATAGTATTATACAATATTTTTAACCAATTAATTAGAATTTAGCTTGAAATATTTATTTAAACTAGTCCAGATTTAGATTTAGTTTAAACAAAACTATTACCTAGGTAATGGACATTTTCCACTTCGCCTTTCGTTTTCAATGTATCGTCGCAAAACTTCTTGAAACCTATGAAGGAGTGCAGTGACTGCTAACCGCCCAGCAACACCTCCCTCATCATTTTCAGGATTTTTGGTTGTATCATGATCCGACTCATTATTTAGTCCATCCAATAAAGAAAACTGAAGTAACGTTTCAAAGCATGTCTTTGCAAATTCCTCTCTTAATTTAGTCTCCCCACTATTTTCTACAATAATAAAAAACGTAGTATTATATTTATAGTTCCTTCTTTAATAAATATAAAAAAAATTTACCAATATTTGTCGTAGTTGCAGAGTGTATAGAGCCTTTGTTTAATAACATAACTACTCGTAAAATAAATTGATGAGGTATGTGTTGAGAATGTGGCAAAACTTCGTCTCGTAAAAGTTCCATGACTTGACAATCTACAGCTTCATCCGCTTGAATTTCCTCGACACCTCGTTCTACATTTAATATGCTGTAAAATAGAGCATTAAAATATTACCTTCATAAACGACAAGCAACACAAAAATTTATTACTAATCACCTTTTCGGAAATAGAAAATCATCTAAAGTACTCGCTAGTTCCGGCCACATACTTTGAAATTGTTCTGGGTACTTTCTCGCTAAAGGTAAGCCAGTATGTAAAACAGCAAGCAAACTAGTAACAGCTAATTTCCAAGTCGTTGGTGACGGGCAAGCATACTTCATTGACAAAGGCACGTGTAACGCTTCAATAATATGTCTTAGAACTTGTCCATCTATGACTGCCATTTCATGTGCTGTCTTTTGATATAATGTTACAACCATCGATAAGGCTTTCTCTCCAAAAGGAACATAATTCATAGTTACCCAATCAGCCTAAATAAATAGATAAAAGATACTAAATAAATACTTCTCTACAAAAACAATGTCACGGTTAAAAATCGAAACTGAATGGATACATACAGATACACCTCTGATTTGGGAGATGTGTTTCGTTGGAATTTTACCATAAGTGGGGGCTTCACAAGCCAGCTTTGAAAAACTCAGAAGTTGAAGGAATATTAAAACAATCATTGTTCGCAAATTATCGGGTCCATTTAGCGCTTCCTAAAAAAAGGAAAATTGAAAAGAATAATTTTGAAACAGAAAAAGAATGATTTTGATGATGAAATAGATCATATACTTTTTGTAGAAGTTCCATTGAATGGAGTACACCATCTTGTAAATGAGTAAGGACTACGTCTGGCATTGTAGGTAAAATATATGGCGTTGATTCGCCATGTACTGGAACTGCAACTGCATTTTTTAATACGATGCAGAGTTTTTGCAAATCGGGACCAGTGAATCTAAGAAACAAAAAGAAAAAAATATATATTTTCTTTTCCAAAACAGGGATTTAATCACAAGAAAAAATTAGCAATTCTAGATATACTTGTTTCTGATGTGTTGAAAAACAGCTGGGAATATATGAACTAATGCTGTTAAAAACGCTTGTGACGGTACATAAGGTTCTGCTTCTCCTTCCTGAGGTGGCGTTGTACTTTCCATTCCAATATTAAGCCATACACGCCATGCAACAATCCATAATGCTTCGGAATCGTTTGACTGAATCACTTCGTTATTGTCACTTCCTTTTTGGAGATATAAAATCTCTTGAAATGATTTTAAAGCTGCCAATGATACCTATTATTTTAAATATATAATTTAAACAATTTTTTTTATATATTTACAAATATTGTACATAGATACACACACATACACACCTCGTTATTTTTACTAAGCGCAGAATTTTCTATAAATTCTAATAAAAGAGACCAAGCTCTAGGAAAATCGCCCAACATTTGCAATAATTGTCTTTTGGTATTAAATACTCTTCCAACACCGCTTAACGTCAATACCTGCATACAGAATAGAATTCAACAAATCAACTTTATTAGTACATATTTTAATAATATATTAATGTATTAATAAATATGTATTACCTGCGTTTCTGCCCATTGTTTCTGTGCTGTATTTCTACTGTGATGAATAAGTATGTTTCCACTAGTATCTACTTTTTCGCTACTGGCAGAATTAGATAAACTTCTTACTCTATCTAACAATGGAAAAAGAACCTGCCAAAGTACAGCTTGCCATGTTGGCTGGTGTAGCAAACTACCGTGTGCAGATATTGTAGAAAACAGAGTTTGACTAGCTGATTTGCGTACAGCGGGTCGAGGATCCACGCATAAGTCGCCTTAAAAATATAGATATATTTATAATTTCTCAAAAATCTTTTATCGTCTACATAAAATCTTTCAATAAAATATATTACCTAGTCTTGCGTATAAACACATCCAAAGTTTGTCAAATGGTGGCATATTTGTTGTACCAGGAAAGTCAGGAAATACAGATGACGAATCTCCTTTCAGAGATATGCATAATTTCTCTTGATTTTGATAAAAGTAATCGCTTATGTTCCACTGAAAAAATAATATTAATATAACACCTGACTAACTATAGTCTATAAGACCTACAAAGTTTATTAATTATCCTATCAATTTATTTTGTACATAATACAAAAGAATTGTAATAACACATCCAAAATAAACTTCATTTGCCTGATTGTCTTGATTTAAAATTTTTTTTCATTCAAGATATTTGTACTTCAGTTTTAACAATTTTAGATGCTTCTAATTTCTTCTACAACTTAATGCGTGCACATCTTTTAATTGCTCTGATGTACTTGCAAGGAATTCCATAATCTGTAATCGAAAGTTTCAGCCAAAAGTCACCGAATTCGCATTAACATGTCATACTCTAAGCCTTTTTCAAATTAAGAAAAGAAAAGAAAATTATATAAGACAAGTTTAACAAAAAAAAGAATGTGAAACGCTTTTGGTCATTCATTCTTACCATTAATCCGACAGCAGTTAATGAAATATTCAATTCTTGCGTCTGAGAACCAAATTTTGCAGCTGTGTCAACACAAAGTGGAAGACAACGCCAAGGCATCACTGGTAGAAAATCGGTTACTACCAATTGTAAACACTGAAAGGCTATTCGAACTAAAGCTTCTCTGTAAAATATGTGAATATATAAAATTAAAATAAATATTTTTTACTAGATCAGAATTACTATATAATGATATTTACCCATGATGATCAGATACTGCTCCAATGATACCAAGTACCAAAGGCCAGCCATGATATAGTGTTTCTCCTGCTCCATGTAAAACTTGTAAAACACATTCTAATTGTCGTTGTCTTACATCTCCATGACGAACTGAGGACAATTCTGATAATGGTCCTAAAAGTAAAGTCTGCAATTTCTGCAATGGAGAAAAATAAATTACATTTTCAATATCCAATCTCTATATGTTTGGTTAAAAAACTTAACATACTTGATTATCACGCAGAGGTTGTGGATATTTGTGCTGAAGTGCCATTTTTACAAGATATGTAATAGCTTCAACTCCCCATTCTCTCATACGAATATGTGGATGTTGGCATACTTCTAACAAATGATTTGTTAATGGTCTCCATAAAACCTCAACACGCGGTAAGTTTACCAAACCAGTTTCCAAAAGTTTAGCCACAGCAAATAGGGAGGGCTCCTAACAGAGACGTTGCAACGTGATTGCAGTTGATATTTAAGACTTTAATGCTTTTTCCAATCATATGATTATAAAATATAAACTACTTCGCACTTACTCTATTAGAATAAGCTAATTCCATAGCCTCGTGGCTTAATTTGCAAAGTGCGTCTATCAAATGATGTAAAGCAACATCGTCGAGATGTTGACTACTTTCAAATAGTCTGCTGAGCATAGCGCTAAGTACAGGCAAATCTGCCATAACTGCATTCGTAAGTACTGCATTTGGATCAGCGGCGGTTCTTCCTGCTTTCAAAGATCCTCCAGTAGAAGGCTTCAAACCAAGTATCCAGACAAGATGTTGCAATGTCGTAAGTACCAAATGCCACGCACCACCAAGTATACTTCCATGGCAATGTGCAAGTGATAATAATGCACGCATACATTGTAAATTTTTTGCCGTCAACATAACTGGACCTTGATGTGCACCTATACCCACAAATATTTTTTACATCAATTTTAACTGTAAGCACTTCTAAACTATTATTACATACCAACTGGCAGAGACGCAGTGGGTAGAGGAGTACCAACAGCTACAACTTGCTGTCTATAATCTGGTTCACCAATAGTCACATTGTACTGAGTAGATTCTTGTTGTCTTGCAGTCGGTATACCTTGAGGAGCATTGTATAACACGGTCAATGCATAATGAGGAGGCAATGACGCTTTGCATATCGCAGTGATGAATGCGTCACGAGGAGTCTGTAATTCTAATTGTCCACACAGTGATGCAAAAGTTTGGATTGCTTTTAATACGTTTTCCGTCGCAGATTCGTCAGTACTAAGAATTACAGAGGAAAGTTATTTTTATACGCAAAAAATAAATTCTAAATATCACACAATTAAAATAATTAATCGATTAACTCTTCTTACCTTGCATCTATAAGAGGACTTAATGCTGCTAGTAAACCACACCAACTAGAATTAATGAGTTGCGTATGAAGTTTTCGTTCGAATTCACTAGGTTTGTAGGATTGATTTCCAGTTACAACTTCACTGGAACCATTGATTGCGAGAGCTATGGACCGTATAATGTCTAATAAACATGCATATGCTATGCTTATTCCATAGCCAATAGGAATCTGTGGTGGCTCAACCTTATCAAGCATGTCCAGACTAAGAGTCAATTTGATCACTTGTATTAACTTTTTATTAAAAAAGAGAAAATGATATTGAAAACAACAAAAATATATTTACTAGGTTGACTTAGCTTGGCCACTTGTGAATGTCGCAACTACCGGCAACCAAATGCCGCGTGAATAAAAACCAGGTTGAGGTGAAACACCAGGTCCTATAGGCATTCCCGTAAATAATGGAGAAGCCGTATTTTGTGGAATCGTTGTACTAGTCGCTAATATCATAAATATATTAATATTATTACTAACAATATTTTATCACTGTTATAGCAAATTAAAACTTACTCATATTAGTTTGGTTCATCATTTGGGGATTAACAAAAAGGCTATGTACATAAGCACCTAAACTATTGACAATATCTTGAAAAATATTGGTTGCATGAGGTTTTAAGTCATAACATTCACAGAAATTTGTAAGAAGATCAGACTGTACTGTCATTTTATGCAAAACCTCCAAAGCCAAGGCTCTTTGCCATGTTGGTTTATCAGGATCCAAAAATTTAACAATTAAGGATAAAAATATTTCACATTCTGTCACCTAAAAAATTAAAATCAATATTTTAATATTTTTATAAAATTTAAATATCCTTTGAGATGAATACTGAAAGAAAGTGATACATACCAGAAGGGAATGATATTTTTGTATTAAAATAGAAACAACTCGAAGAAGCCGCATGCTAATAGGAAAATAAGGTTTATCTAAAGGTGTAGCTTGTTGCAATGACGCCGGTACCGAGTTGCGATATTTAATATTGGGGGAAAATAATTTTATTACAAGGGCGCACACTCTTTCCTTTAATAGAAAGCTAAATTCCGGATGCTAAAAGACATGAAAAATTAAACAAACATAATTTATACATTATAAATTCATTAACTGTGATTAAATACCTTGAAAAATACTGATGAGAAGTTTGTTAAAACAGATTCTAGCAATTCCAATCCAAATGTTCGAGTCATTTCCGTAATTCCAATTAACCAATAAGGTTGATCTGCATTTACTAATTGTACTAAGTCCTAAAAAAATTTAAACCCCGTTAAGTAAATTTTATCAAGCAAAATAATAAGCAATATAAATGTACTTACTTGAAACATTAAATACGCATCAGCAGCACAAGGTCCTAAACTCTTAGGTGCTTGATTGGTAGGAATTTTCAATTCTTCCAAATTTATGTCATCTGAATCTTCATTATCAGGACTTTGTTCATCTTCTGCTACAACACGCTCAAATACTAGTGACACTAATTGTCTCACCGTCGCTCCTGCCGTGTTAATCGTTGTAGAATCTTTTGTAAAATGTAAGCGAAAACAAAGAACTAAATTCTGAAAATAACACATTGTTTCTTTTTTACAAATTATTCAGAATGCCAATGATATTAAAATTTTCTATTCTGTAAGTGATTTAAGTTATTACTCTTGCAAGTGTTTCTCCGTGAACAACAGTGTTGCTAGTTAATAAAAGAGTTACAGTTTGTAAAACTTTAACTTCTTCTGTTCCAGACTCCATTAGCATCCATAATGTATCCGTGATGTAACGCGCGCCTTTTTGATCAACAGCTTGCTGCGTAATTAATTTTTGCATCATAGTTAAACAAAACTGAAACAGACAATGAAAGGTTTAAAAATGTAATATTTGTAATCATATTTGAAAAAAGAGAGTTCTTATGTACCTTAATAATTTTTACATCTTTGCTCTCACAACCTTGGACCAAAGGGTATAAAATTTGATTAACAATATAATAAACTGGAGCGCCTGAAGTGTTCGATGCTGTCCTTATTTTTGCAATCCCCTCTTCGCACGACTGTAATAAATATTAATGCGATATTAATAAATCCGCATCAGCTGTTTCTAATAATTTTGTACTAACCTCTAAGAGAAAAAAATAGATCATTTTCGTGGAAAACTAACCTAACTTTTTATTGGATATTATATAATAACGTGCAATATATTACCAAGCATTGAAGTCAACAACAATAACGTACCTCCTTGATTTGTGGATACTTCTTCTTCGTCTCGGAGGCAAGAACCTTCAAGTCAGTCTGCAGCGATTCCAAAAATTTGGAGGTATTCTCCGGGTTAGCTCCGACAGCTGTGCTCGCCATCGTGTATCGAAATTCCCTTTTCCGCAACGTTATCGTGAAAATCTATATCATCGTAAATTACGAACAGTTTCCCGAGAAACACATACTGCCATATGAGAACTGATAGCGTCTAACTGATAGCAGATGAGTTGGCACATCCCATAGCGATTATCAGAAATGACAACGGACAGGTGACAATCTCACGGGTTTGTCTTTGCGCATCTTTGAATTTACATCGCTTCAACAACACTTTACCGAATAAACTGCTTAAGGCCCTTTAACAGAGTCTCGATCGAACTTCTTTAAAAAATCTCCTCTCGCGGTTGTTAGTTATTCGCATCTTAGTCGTAACACACTCATGTAAATAATGAACTGTAGCTCGCAATGGCGCTGATAACTCGTATGTATACCGAAATCATGTTTTACCATTAACCTTGAACCAACTTATAATCTAGGGTGGAATCCTCCGTGCTGTAATCGTACGTGTTTTTCGAGGTTACGCTTACATATCCCTGTAATTTTTACTTTAATTAACTGTATATCGCAACAGTACTTGAAATAAAAGAGAAAAGTTATCCAAATAAATCCAAATAAGGTGTGCACGACGTGAACTTGTAAAACTTATTTCAACGAGTCACCACGTGGTGTCGAGGAGTGTACACCCGAAAATGAACAGTGGATCCAATCTTGATAGTTTATAACCCAAGGTTTCCAGTCGTTTCTTGAACGTGTCTCATGCGTGTCCAGCACTTTCGTCAAGAGATATTAAGTATTTTTTCGAAGCGTTTGAAATATTGCGAGGAAAAGTGTCGCGAGAAACCATTTCCAGCACACAGAGGAACGAAGTTCCTTACAAACTCGCGTACAAGCTTCGTAATCAACCCAATCTAAGAAACGTGACCAACTTGCCGAAAATGACGGCGATCACGGCAAGCGGCGATGGACGAAACGCTCATAGCCAGGCTTATAAAGATAAAAGTAAACCAACAGACATTCGCAGTAGCAACATTAATGCCGCAAAAGGTGAGTTAATAATGCCGCTGATGTATGCTCGAAGTACATCTCAATTTTTACCGACTGCAGTATTTCAATTTTTCCCATTGTGACAAAAATCTTGCCTTATATAGTCATGCTCAACGTACCACTGGATTACTGTATTATTTATAATTTAAGTCAGTATTAAAATTTAAAATTTGCAGTCTTAATTATTAAAAAACATTTAAGAAAATTAGACTATGGATATGCGTGCAATTTTTTAATTTTATCAACATAACTGCAACCAATGCTTTCTGAATGAAATTTTTACATTGATTTTAATATTTCAGCTGTGAGTGATGCAATTCGTACAAGTCTTGGCCCTAGAGGGATGGATAAAATGGTAACATTCGATAAATTAGAGTCAAGTTTGTTCATTCTTTGTAGATATACTTAGAATATTTTGTTTTGCACATTTAGATTCAAGCAGGCAATGGAGAAGTTACAATTACCAATGATGGTGCTACAATCTTAAAAGAAATGAATGTTGTACATCCTGCAGCAAAAATGGTAATTCTTTAATCATATCGAGAACATTAAGGAACTGTGTATTGTTTTTTTTTATACATTATTTATTTGTTCTCACATTTACAGTTAGTTGAATTATCCAAGGCACAGGACATCGAAGCTGGCGATGGCACTACCAGTGTTGTTGTCATAGCTGGTTCTCTTTTAGAAGCTGCAGAACGTTTGTTACAAAAAGGAATTCATCCTACATTAATCAGCGATGCTTTCCAAAAAGCTGCAACGAAAGCTGTAGAGATACTGACAAATATGTCAATACCTGTCGATTTGCAAGACAAACAATCACTGATTAGAGCTGCAGCAACTTCCTTAAACTCAAAAGTATACCTTAAAATCTTTATACATAATTATAAATTTGCAAAATTCACAAAACTGAAATTATGCATTCTTTTTTTTTTTTTTTTTAAGGTTGTCTTTCAACAATCGAGTCTTTTAGCACCACTGGCTGTAGATGCAGTATTAAAAGTCACTGAAGAAGGAAAAGAAAGCGTTGTAGATCTTAATGTAAGAGATATGTAAATTACATTACAATGGTAAATGTACTAAGTTCGTGTATTGATACATTTATATTATTATATTGACAGAATATAAAAGTAATCAAGAAGTTAGGAGGTACAGTTGAGGATACTGAACTTATAGAGGGATTGATATTTACACAAAAATCTTGTAACATTAATGGACCAAAGCGCATTGAAAAAGCGAAAATAGGTTTAATTCAATTCTGTATTTCTCCGCCTAAAACGGACGTAAGTATTTTCAAAGAAAGAGATACACAAATTTAAGAAACTGTAATCTTAAATACAATTGGAATACTTTTGCTGTTACTTCAGATGGATCATAATGTAATCGTGTCTGATTACGCTGCAATGGATCGTGTTTTGAAAGAGGAAAGAACTTACATATTAAATATCGTAAAACAAATCAAAAAAGCTGGTTGCAATGTACTTCTAGTACAGAAATCCATTCTTCGCGACGCTGTTAGTGATCTAGCTATACACTTTTTAGATAAAATCAAAGTTATGGTGATTAAAGACATCGAGCGCGAAGATATTTCATTCGTATGTAAAACGTTAGGTTGTAGACCAATCGCATCATTGGATCATTTTGTTGCTGAAAATCTTGTTAACGCAGAATTATGCGAAGAAGTACAAACTGGAAATTCTAAGTTTGTTAAAGTTAGTACATTTAAAAATTATTATTTCATAAAATACTAAATAATATTTTTTTGTTGCAAATATTCTTTTATATCTTTTTATTGTAGATCACTAAAATACAAAATCCTGGACCAACAGTAACAGTTCTTGTACGGGGCAGCAATAAATTGGTCTTGGAAGAAGCAGAACGTTCATTGCACGATGCATTATGCGTAGTACGCTGTCTAGTAAAACAGAAAGCTTTAATTGCTGGAGGAGGAGCACCTGAGATAGAGCTTGCACTAAAATTAGGAGCATATGCTCAAACTTTGACTGGTGTTGATGCTTATTGTATTAAAGCGTTTGCAAATGCGTTCGAGGTAAGTTGTAACGTTCTTATAGTCTATATTTGATACTGAATACACATAGATTTTTAACATTTTCTAAATATATATTTTTAAACATGTAGATAATTCCATCGACACTAGCAGAAAATGCCGGATTAAATCCCATTGCAACTGTAACGGAACTTCGAAACCGACATGCCAAGGGTGAACATACTACAGGAATTAACGTACGAAAGGGTTCAATCACCAATATTTTGGAAGAAAATGTGATTCAACCACTTTTAGTTTCTATAAGTGCTATCACACTTGCATCGGAAACTGTTCGCAGCATATTAAAGATTGACGATATCGTGAATACAAATCAATAATTTATAAAAAATGATATTTTAAACATTTAAATTGCATTGCATTTTTTTCTCGATTAAAGAAATGCCACTTTATACTAGATTGACTTTATAATATCTTTACAATTTGCTGAACTAATAATAAAATCAAAGCGTTTAACATTTTCAATTTTTCTTATTATTGAAAAATAAAGTCAATCTGCTTTTATAAAAGAATCTGTTTTATATTCGTTTCCTCGTCATATTACTTATAATAAAATATTTTATGTTATAACAATAATTAGTTTTCTAACAAGATTTGAATACCAATGTTGCAAAAAAGATTACAATATTAAACAAAATACATAAAGTACAAAAATTAAGTTTTATTATTTATTTTTACAGAGTATATAAATTTAAATTTTTTTTTATATCGTGTAAAAAAACAAGTATAATTCCCACATATATATTATTAATAATATTAAACGTATAATTTCGTAATTCTATAAAAAGACTATTTTGCTTGTTTTGTACATTATATTTATATATTAATGAATTGTCATCCGTTCTTTTATTATCCGCTAAAAATTTAAATGTTTCAAACATTCTAAAATCTTTATTATAAAATATATATTTAAATATTAATATTTAAATGCAAATTAGATGTAGTTATATATTGCACAATAAATTAACACATTTTATAACATATACAAGCATTAGCAATTGAACGTAATCGATTAAAAAAAAGTTGTTTGAACATTCATGTGTCTTTTTTGTTGTTTAGAGAACGGACGATAGTTTAATCGGTATACCCAATACAACAATAACAATCTACAACCATGTTTTGTAAATAATGAGATATTTCCGCTATATCGGACAAAGTCTTACGTCCTAAAGTAAAATTCATAAAAATGAGATACAATCAAGTAAGTGTAAGACCAAACTTTTGGGCTATCTCAGGCGAGTGGGAGGTTGCAACCGCAAGTAAAAGTGGTATATCCGCTGCATCAAGATCAAGAGCGTTTGTCAAATTTGCAACGCTGGCATCGCATACTTCTGTTGCTAATAACATTTCAGCTAATGCTTCACTTTTTAGCCACATTTCTTTTAATTTTGCTTCCAATATACCTATACACTACAATTTTAGAAAAAGGACATATTTTATCAAACATATATTTTGCAAGGAATTTTTTTCATACTGATAATTTAAATTGTACAATTTCTTACTTGTGAAGCTGAATGATATTTTCGCCATAAATAAGCAAAGCCTTCCAGCATATTGGCAACGAGCCTTGACATTCCAATCAGTAATGGTGCAGTATGCGAAGGCATATTATTAGAGATGATTCCAACATGCCAAGTATCTAAATCCGCTAAAATACAAAGTGATTCGGCAATTGGTTGATCAATAGTCGGAAAACGTGCACTGGCAAGACATTCTTCACGTATGCAGTACCACCATTCTTTATCTACTTCGCAGTTATCTCTGTTTTCTTTTTCTTGGACAATTTTCTTTTTTCTCCTTTTCTTCTTTTTCAGCAAACCTTGTAAAACTAGACCCCACGTATAAGACGCCTCAGAGTTATTTAGTCCCAGTGATTCTGTGGGTTTTATTCTGTTTTGCAAAAGGGTTCTTGTAAAACCTGTCTCTTGATATGAGTCAGTCTTTTTCATTTTTTTCGTCCTGTAATTATAAATTTTAGATCTTAGAAATTTTAATCTTACTTGCTATAAATGTTTATTGCAGTTCACGACACTAACCGTGGCATCGGTAATTCGATAACACTATTAGCTTCCATCAATGCTTCTAGACTGCTCGATCTTGACAATCCAACATTTCCATCACCCACGGTATTACCACAAGTGCGCAATACTTCTGTTGCGTTAGTCGGAGTTTCTAAAACTTGTTTGCAGCTATCATAATTTTGTGAAGGTACGTAACCTTGCCCGTTACATTTTTGACAAAACCTTAGAGATCGTGAAGCTCCTGGTGGGTGGATACTTTTGGACGATTCAGGGAAGTTTCTTTGAATAATTTTTCTTAATACACCTTCTGGCAATTGTGCAGACGTGCTCGGTACTCTCGTGAACATGTACGAACACTGACAATCGTATCCAAGTCGTGATCGCGACAAGCTTTTTACAGATTTTTCTTCATCACCGAGCGTGAAAGAAACATGGGAGTTCTTCATCTCATTGTCCGTACTTTGTCCAGTTTGAAATTCTGACCTGGCTGAATGTAATTTCAATGTATCGTCAAAGTCCTGAAGAGCATTTATCTTAGAATTCGTGTACGCCTCGTCTAAATCGTCATCTTCCATTTTCTTTTCAAAATTACGCAGCGAAAATTCAGGATGATGTTGCATGTCAGTCTTGCCCGAGTCAGTATCTTGCGATGCAATTTCGCTTACTACTATTTTAACTTTGCTAGATGTACAGGTTTTCTCGTCGACAGTGCTTTTTTCATTACCGTCATCGTCGCGAGGATACTCCTTCAAAATGAATTTCGTTTCACGTTCAACCGGTTTCAGCATGAACGAATCAAGATTCGATTCCATCGTGATGCTACGTTTAAGAGAGCTAATTGATCCTTCCGTTCCTAATCTTTCTCCGTTGTATTGAGGATAGGAGCGTTGCATAATGGCGTTGTTATCGTCTTCCGCGTCGTACGAGAACTCTTGCGCGGAGACTTTTTTTCGAACAGACGTGCGTAACGCGCGTCGACAAGTAACAGATTCTCGATCGTTACTTGTCGCTTTCATAGTAAATAAATGCGGACGTTTTATTCTCGCTTGTTCCAGAAGACTTGCAGCTTCTTGAATGTCTTCCTCAGTAACGTTGCAATATTCGTATCGTTTCTGTACTACTCCACTACGAATGAAGTATGACAAGAAGAATAGAACAGAATTAACTAAATCGATTTTTTGAGGATCACCCGCAACAACCGTGTGTGCAACTCTGATGGGATTACTTAGCGCACCGTACAAGTCACCTAATTGAGCCCACAATGGATTACAAGGATACCAGGTGCCTAAGTTCTCCATCTAAAAGTAATTACCTATTTGCTGTATTTTGTACAATATTTTTTTTCTAAAAAAACAAAGAAAAAAAGATTCTTTTTACCAATTGTTGATCGTGGATTGGCAGTGTAGTATATATCCAACCAAGATGATATGTTAAAACAGCAGTTACAGCAGTACTTAAAAAACTAAAATACATGAAATGTTAATTTCAATCTTATAAAGACTTTTGAAATACTTTTCGTCGAGATACTTACAAATTGGTCGACTTTGTGTCGATATTATCCAGCAACTGACACATCTGTTCCAAACTACGATGCAGCATGTTCATTTTATGTTCTATCTTCACTGAATTAAGTAGTACGTCATGCCATAATAAAGGCGTACGCGAGTTTAAATCAGCATTAATGTTTGTAAGTAAACGTAATAACGAAACAATGAGCTGCGAGGAAGATCTATAAAGACGTTCAGGAAGCTGCATTCCTTTATTCTGAGCATTAACGTTACTCGAGTCAATACAGAAATATCGCAAGCGATCTAGCATTCCTTCCAACAGAGCCATGTGCTCCAACAAACAAATTTCTATTCTTCTGCAACAGGAGAGAGAGAGAGAAAGAGAGAAATAATTCAAGATAAAATGAAATTAATGTCAAAACATTCATTGATAATCTCCAATTAAATTCCAACCTCTCATGGCCTTCGGCTAGTTGAACCAACATCGTTAATCCAAGTCTCGTTTTATGACGTTTATTATGGCCCTCTTTATTATCGCTTCCACACTCAGGCCAGTATTGCACTCCAAACGTATCATCAGACTCTGATCGTGCTAAAGAGGTGGAGGCTCCACGCAGCCATCTTCGACGCAAGCTTGAAAGACTACCGATACCGGAGGAACCATTGCTCTCCAATGATTGCGAACCTGAATTAACATTGCATTACATCCCAAACAATAAACAGCAACTTTCGACAACGGGTCGCTTCTAGCTTGGCTCAAACACCAAGATATATTCGGCTTGCATTTAACTTACTCCCTGTCGGTGGTGGTATGTCTATATTCCACCCACTACCGGTGCTGGAGCAAGTCGAGCTTTTCCTGACACCAGCGTTTAATTCAGTTCCCGATAGATTTCCAGAACTTGGTCGGGACACTAAAAAATAAAAATTACGTATCATCATATTCCAAATGAAACTATACGATTGAAGTTAATCAAATGCCGATATTAGTTTGCAGGTGCTACCTACAAAGTGTTCGCATACTGGAATTAGAATCCAAGTTCACGGAACGACCCAACCCTTCGTCCGAGACTTTCTCGCTAAAACATGATTGAGCAATAAATCAGACACTGTATCCATCTATCTATCTTAACGTGAAATCAATAACTGTCTTGTTAGGAATAGAGCTTACTTTTGCTGTTTGCACACGTTGTGCTCCGTAGCAGGGAAGACTTTTGTGCACATGATACAGGACGGCGAGTTCATCGAGTGAATCTTGAAAACGAACAGATTTATTTACAATTTCGATAAAAACAATATTTTCCATATTAATGTATTATTCTTACCTTGAATGACGATCCTCTGTACGTCATCGCTACGGTACCAAACACCATTTCGCTCAACAAGCTGATGTCCTCCTCAGCCATTCTTTCTCGCTAAAAAAATATGCAATTGTATCAATTTTAATTACGAAATTTTTTTTACACATTTAAAGATTAATCGAAATTGTGTGTCATTTTCTCGGTTATTGTATTGTTTATTACCTCGAACATGGGATTGCTTCCGAGGCTAATCGACCCGACGTTCGACGAATCGGCATTGCTTTTAATGTTGAACGCGGTCGTTTTACTTTTACACCATTTTCTCTCCAACGGGAGGGAATCAAAGAGGAGTTTCCTTCCGCGCCATTCGCACTCGCGGAATAACAAAATCCGCACGTGACCTGTCCCAATGCATAACGCGGAGTTTCTGCAAAGAAAAAGAAAAAAGAAAAATCGATTATAAAATTCACACGATAACAATGAAAGACAGACAAACAAACAGCCAGAGACAGACAAGAACGACATATATTTATATTATGCAAGCGCAAGTTGAACAACCATTATTGGTATATATGGCTTCGTACGCGACTTTGAGACGCTCGTGCAGTGACTTAACAAAATAACATCTTAATTTTAACTCGCGATCGTCTAATATTATACCGAAATGATATATGCTGCCCTTTCTTACATAACTTTTTAATCTATAGCAGGTGTTAATTTTAAATGTTACAACAATCCCATGACCGTTTGTCAAAAATAATTCCCCTGTTGCATATATAAAATTCAAACACAATCTGCATCGTTTACTATAAATACTTTTATTTAACAATCATTTTATAAATCGGTAATTTAAAAAATTATTAATTGTATAAATTATGAATCTCAAATTACACATATACGTGTGGATACATCTCAATAATGATACAACATTTTTTACCGCAACGCGATCCAAGTATGTAATTTAAATACACGCGTGACTGTGTTTAAATAAACGAAGAGGGAAACATACACGGAGATCGATTTCACGATCTCGATACATAAGCCAAGTCACGAGTACGTTAGTAACGGCAAGATTACGTCTCCCGCCAATGGACAAATGGAAACCTAACGGGAGAGATATAGGTTAAGTTCGATGAAAAATGCTGCTGTCGGGAAGATTTTGCAAAACCATACGTCCCCCGTTTCTTATTTCAACGGAAGTCGAGTCTTCTCTGACGAAAGTCGCGCACGAGTAGCTGTTAGAACGATATAAAAAGGACAATCGATATCGTACGATCGTGCCACGGCAGATATCGACGCGAATGAACGAGATCGATAAACGTGGATCAATGACGATACACGAGCGAACGAGACGAAGACGAAGACAAAAAAAAAATAACGTGTCTGACGCGTGTCCGTGAAAAGAAAGAAAAGAAAGTGCCTTTCTCACCTATCGTCTCCTTCCGTTCCGACATTCGACGCCACGAGCGTTTGCACGTTGTTTCTGAAACTCTTCCTCGAGGGGAACAGCTTATCGAGCAAAGGCATATTATAAACGAGCCGGCCGTTTATAGCTACCGCATTGCTCGCCAACTTTGCCTCGTTTTCGGTCTATCATGTCACAGGGAACTACACCATACATGTTCCGCGAGTATCAGTCAACTGTAAATAAAGTCACGTGCGGAGGAGTCATATGATTGCCCGAGATTATCGTGTTTCATGTCCGACATTCACGGACATCCGCGCGAGTTGTTTATCGCGGGTTGTTCCCGTTCCTCGCTGCCGCGAGATGGAACGAGTTCCGCGGCCCGTAGAACCGGTTCGGCGGAATCCCGGCGGCTTTGAGAAGTGTCCGCGGAAACGACAAGGAACAGAAAAATCCGCTGGACAGGGATCGGATTATTGACTGCGCACGGAACATACGCGTTTCGCCGCGATGCAAGTTGCGCTGTGCACCGCGAGAGCGCGGCACCAAGGCAATTATTGGCCGTTACGCGTTTGAAATCGCTCGAAATCCTCGGCGAGAAGCTGCTAAACGACGACCGATTGCATTTTATAATCCTGCAGCAACGTGCCACTTTCTCGAGCCATCATCGATGTCTCGTCAGAGTCTCTCGAGCGTAGGTTAAGTACAGAAACGGTAAACTTTGGAAGTATTTCAATGTAACTTGGACGATTTTCAGAAATTGCGATCTATATGTGACAACTGTCGGGATCTATTTTGTAAGCGCGGAGAGATCAGAGGTAAAAGAGTTTTGCCTGATTGTATTTAATTTTTATACAAGAGGTCGTCAAACAATACATTCAAATAGTAGGTATAGTAAATTTATTTGCAATAACGTATGATAAATTGTACATACATTTTTCATTTGAAATTTCGACGAGCTGAGTTACTTGAATGAAAGAACAATAGAAAATCAAATGTGACGGACAAAGATCAATTCGCGATCGTCGGGCTGTCGACGCACGGGAACATCAAAATCCACGTTCCTACGCATTTTATTGGCCAGTATAAGACGATGGACGTATTCCGTATCCCTGATATCTTCCGACGTGTCGAACGCTCGTTTAACGTAAGTTTTATTGGATACTGGCAGATACACTGGATACTCGATGTTAAACGACATGATCAAGCTTCCTCTTTCCTTTGGGTCCTCCGGTAATGGCAGCCCTTCCCCGGCTACGCGTTTCCTGTAATCTGGCCTACCTTGCAAAGAAAAACAAACACTGCAAACTACTCGTGTAACTGACAACAAAATGATCATCGAAACGCGAGGCAGTCAAACACATTTTGTTCAAATACTTATGGGCAAACATTAGCTTATCTTATTCGAAATCGAGTTTCAACACTAATTATGTCTATTTTTAGATTCGATTATGCAGAACGTAAAATAATTACACGAGGCAAGGGGAGTGAAGAAAGGGAAGTGAAGGAAGGAATGGATCGGAGACTGAGACTGTAGACACGTACGTGATGACAGACGTTAGTGGTATTCGAAGGGTTCTGTCGTCGAGGGTGTTGACGGTGACCACTGTTCCGGTCAGTGCCTCTCGCAGAAAGATATCGACCGTCATGTGCAAGTCAGAGCCCTCTCTTCGGAAGGTCTCGTGAGGCCGGTCCTCCGTGATGAAGATTACATCCGCTACGCTGACGTGCTTTCGACTGAGTAAAGATATTATGCGAGCCACTACGATTAACCCATTTCTGTCCGCTACGAAACGTACGATGCATTTTAAATGCATCCTTCGCGAAATTCCAATCGATATACATATATGTAAGCTAAAAGGCTGTAACGAACTTTCACGAGGATGGAAGAAATTGTGCGATCGTCGCGCATCGTACAATTTGATTTCATGATTTGTCGGGATTGGACAGAAATGTTTTAAAACGAAGTCGAAGTACTGTTTAACAATTTACCAGGAATTTTCGTGGGTCCTTGATCACCCTCCTCTGGAAATACTATCCTCGTTCCCGTCGGAATGCCTGGCTTAATAGGTATCGTTAAAATTTTTTCTTTCGTCACTGTCCTAGACTTATCATCCCCTACCAGCACTAATCTTTGTATCTTCATTTTCTTTATCCCTCCAAGGAAAACCTATTTACATTGGCAAGTGGATTTAGAACCGGTCGTCAGTGTGTGCAACTTCAACGAGTAATAATTTAACCAATTATATTATGTACTTCAGCAAACTTTCGTCAATGACGGATGAAATGGATTTATGAAAGTGTGCAAGTGAAAAAGGTACAACGTTGAGTCACACATTGTCTAACTCAGTGATTAACACTGAGAGAAGAAAACTATAAATAAATAAAACGTCGATATGGTACCTCCACTAGGGTTAGGTACAAGGTTTTTATCAGAGGTTCTTCCTTGCGTTTTATACCTCGACCCTCGGGAAATTCGAGCAGAGTCAGAGACTGTGTTAATACGTAGAGTAGATCAGCATAAGGACTTTCGGTACCGAAGAATTCCCTGCAGAGATGCTCCTGATGAGAAACATGTAGGTAGATCGGATCGTAAATATTCAAAGTTTTCAAGTGACTGTTTGGTTTTAAGTCGTTTGATAAAGCAAAGGATTAATGTAACCGATGACAAAGTTGAAGTGTAAAAACAAAAGGAACAAAGATAGAATTAGAACTTTATTTATAAGTATTAAAATGATTGTTTGATTAAATTACTTGTAAGTTCTCATCGGTTCTCCATGATAAGTGTACGGTTGAATAAATCCTTCGGCTCCAGGCACGCCATTTTTAAGACCTTCTTCGCCGAATTGATCGTATATAGTTCTTTTAAGAGGATCTGAAAGCACATCGTATGCTTCGGCCACTAAACCGAAAATAGTATTCAAACATTCGCTCTTTGCTCTTTTAGGATTGTAACGTATCGCTAATCGTCGAAATCTGAAAATAATAAAACACTTGTATTAGTGAAATGAAAACTTTACCGTTTCATCGAAATACAAATTTTATTTTCACGTTGAAACAACAACACGTTGTTGGTATAATTTGATCAATTAATTTTTTTTTTTTTTTAGATAAGTCAGTCTGATTATGAATATTTTGCAACATGGAGACGTCAACGTATTAGTCGACAGACACGAAAGAAACATACATATGTACAGCATAAAGTGACAAGCCTTTACTCACGCAGCTTTGATTTCCAAATCATCACAGTTTTTTTTCAACGATAACACGCCATAGTAATCTATTCCACGTCTATTGCACGAACAAGATTCGCGTGACATAATTTGTTTTATTGTTCACTTTTATCAAAAACTTTTGAAATTATTCTGTTTAGACGGGATGAGTTTTTATGCGAATGCTTAAACGACTATCTTCTGTTGTTATACGCATTCACGGCTGATGTCACGCAAGAGGGAGGAAAAAAAAAAAAAAAAAGAGAAGAAAAGTAAAAGGAAGAAAATCGCATCGTTTCGCAACGATTTTTCAAGTGTTTTCAACAACCAACGCGCCCCTCTCGACAACGAAATACAATCTGCGCTCGTTAGCTCTTGTAATTATTAAGCGTCTCATATCCGACATTTATTGTTGAACACTGAACGATCGTTTAATAGTTATTTATTGATACTCCATGCGAAAGGGAAGACACACATGGATGCTTCTGAATTGATTTTGAATCTCGTGCAGAAAGGTAAGAGAGCCGGAATAAATTCCATTCCTGTCATTGTTGCCAGAATTTTCAACAACGTTTGCGTAGAAAATAAACATGACGCGATACTTATAATCTGCTGTCCAACAGCTGCCATTGTGATCTTTCTTTTTTTTTTTTTTTTTTCTTAAATTTGAGAAATACCGCGTGAAATTAAGCGAACGAACTATTTTCAGCCGCGATTAAAACGGAAGTCAAGGAGAAGGGTCTGTGCGATCGGGAACATTTTCCCAAACGTGAGGACAGTCCATCCCCTGATCGACACGCCGTCGCCGAGAACTCGTTTTCCCGCGGCGTGTCCGAGAGATCGTGCGACGATTGTAAAAAGGAGAAGGCGAAAGGTGAGATGTTCAAAGTTTCCCTGACGACGGCCGACGATGATTTGGAGAACGACAAGGAGAACGTGCCGAGGAAGAAGATACGCGTGGAGGCGAGGCCGATCGGCGATAATCGTGAGAAAAGCAACGAGGAGAAAATCTTCGTGCTGCAGCAACTTGGTCGATCGCAGATACATCCAGACGGAGGTGGATTCCCGGCGTTTCTATGCATCGACGACAGGATTGCCGACACAAACGGGGTTAAACGAAAAATTCCACGGCCAGCGAACGCTTTCATGCTGTTCGCCAACGAGTGGCGTAAAAAACTTGCCGCGGAGAATCCACGGGAGTCGAACAAGGACATTAGCGTTAGGCTAGTTTCCCCTTTCTGCAGTATATAGCTCGTAATTCGTTTGACGACAATCTTTGTTTGTCAATTTTTTTCTTTTTCTTTTTATTAAATGCTCGTGTTGAAAATAATGCATGATTTTTCTTTCTCGGTTTTTTTTCTTTTTTTTTTAGATTTTTAATAGCCTAAGAACGCAGAACCAGTATGTAATGTTATAAATCAGAATGTTTCACACCGTGCAGATTAGGCATTCTTTGGAAGAACATGGCGAAAGACGTGAAGGAAAAATACTTCGCCCTGGCCCGGGAAGTGGATGCGGAGCACAAAAGGAAATATCCCGGTACGCTTTATGCCTGCAGTCTCTCTTCAAACCAATATGACCTCATTTTCGCGTTTGTAACGGCTCGTCGAAGTATATCGATACGACTGAATGTTCGTGCCCTGTGTTTGGGATAGGTACACGATCGTTCCTTGTATCATCGGCAAAGCACGGAGCGAAAGGGCAACACCACTGGTGCAACTTTATCTTTACAATATAAAACGAAACGACTGCACGCGCCGCGAAATGTTATCGAACATCGGATAAATTCTACAAAAGAAAAAGAGAAAAAAACGTTCTTTTTCTCTGCTGAAAATTTCTTTTCCGAAGTCAATCTCTCGATTGTTCAATTCTCCTTGGAAAATTCTACCTTACCTAAACCCTTTCCGGTTTATTTTTATTTTCCGGCGTCAGTCGAGCTCGACGTTTTTCCCAATTTTTTTTTTTTTTTTCTCTCTGAAAGAAAGAAGAAAGAAACAAAAAAAAAAAAAAAACACGGATAGGGAAGAGAAAAAGAAAATAGTTTTCAACTGGCGAAACTCTGCGAAACTATTTGCTGCGAGATACGAAACTGCGAATGTGTTAATAATCGACGTCAAGCATTTAAGGAGGTTTCCACGGATTTAGCAGCAGCGAGGGACCGCGTGCAGTTAAAGGCCGCGGAGGATATTTAGTCGCGTGAATGCTCAGTAACGCGGGATATGTGAGGAATAATCGCGCTTGTCGGTGGGTGTAGGTAGTAGGTAGGTAGGTAGAGCGCGGTCGTGTATCGGGCAGGTTCCTAGAGTCGCGTCGCAATCAATACCTCCGGTCTCTACTGTTCCCTCCCGCCCGTTCCCCGTCACTCACCCGAGAATATTTCTCCGCCTGCCACCCTGTGCCCTGTACCCCCGACCCGCAAAACTCGTATCGCTCTGCTATCCCACCCACAAATCGACGAGCTATAATCGCATTTTAGCTCCCCCGCGATCGTTCGCTCTCCTCCTCCTCCTCCTCCTCCTCTCTGCTGGGCTAATCACGGAATTCAGGACGAAAAACAACGCGCAAGAGGGCATGCACGTACGTTCACCCACGACGATTTTCATAACTCGTGGGGAAAAGAAAAGAAAAGAAAAGAAAAGAAAAGAAAAATGTGAAGATCAAGCGTCAGGCTTTAAATGAAACTTCGACCGAGAAATTACAAATTCGAAACTTCGCTTTCTTTTCGTATTTTTGCAACAAGGCTTTTAGAATAATCGCGCTTCTTCTCGCGTTGAAATGAAAAGAATTTTACGTACTTGGCGTAAATCGACGTTCAAAGTCCAGTCGGTCGAACTCCGTGGTTTTAATTGGCAATCGACCGACGAATGGTCTGATTTCATTGACCATTGATTATGCCGTTCCTACGATCCGCACGGCGTTCGGCATATCGGCTTATAGTTGCACGAATTGAGTGACATTAGATCGGCATCGTACATTAGGTATCGCGCCAGGGCGCGCATATTCAACTATTGTAACTGTTTTAATTAATAGCGAATAATCGGCGAAATGCCGCGAGATGAACCGACACACCGGTGTGCAAATAGTAATTGCATATTAGACGAGTCGATCGCTTTCAGCCAATGCCTGTTTTCGCTCTTAGCATAATTAATAATAACCTCTTCCAATTATTACGTTTCCACCGGTGAAACTGGATATTCAAACGCGAAATACCTCGACGAGGTGAAGATATATAAAAGGGAAATGAAAAATTTACGTCTTCTCCGCGGACGTAACAGACGAGTCAAACTTTCCAATATACTCGAGACGAAAAAAAATCAAAGAGACTTCGGCGTAAGACGTTTCAGCTTCGTCGGAAAGCGCGAAACGTTTCATTTACAATTACGTATTTTGCAGAGTCAAAGTTTAACTAAAGTGGAAGTCAGTGACACGTGTGTGTCCGTACACTGTGTATGAGATTGAGCAGAGAAAGAGGTGAAAGGATTCGGGTGTTTCTCTGGACAACGATAGCCACCGCCGCCAGCTTGAAAATGCCGATGGGGGAGAGTGGAAAGATCCGGAGCTGAATTCGCCCTAGGTAGACGACGGTAGTCGCGCAATCGACGCATGGTGGGCCAGCGCGTAGCCGAGCAAGCCGAGCGGTCAATTAAGATCACCGGAAAGTGTCGATATGCTCTGCGCGAGCGTCCGAGGACTCGCGTGCATCTGCGCGACTGCATCGCACGCGTGACGAGGAAAAAGAGGGGTGACGCACGGTCGCGCCAAGGGAAGCCGTCAAAATGTCGAGGCTCGTGCATCCAGCGGGCATATCGAGCCAAAGACACGCGGGGGAGGAGTGTCTCTCCCTCTCCCTCTCTCTCTCTCTCTCTCGCTCGCCTCCCTCCGGTGTGTAACGATCGTCGGTCATCGATCCGCTATCGCATCGACGCTCGGTTGCTCGAGAAAACGAGAGCCTCCCGCCGCTGCGAACGTCACGCAGATTTTCCTTGAAAAGTACGGCCCGAGGATCGATCAGGCGACGTCTATCTTGCCGTTTGATTACCGCTGGAATTTTAGAATCGATAGAAATTATATATATATACATACATATGTCTTTAGAAAAACACGCAGCGCGTATCATCTATTATTGCAGTACTGGATTTGTTATAGCTTTGAAAGTTCAGAAGTTTAGAAGAAGCCTAGAATCGTATAGAGTTTGGCTTCTAAATGTAACAATTCTGAGATTCTTTTGTTTCATCATCGTTTGCTGAATTGATTTTCACTGATTGCCCCATTCCGAATTAGTCGAAAATGAGCGCAGCGGGTGTACCTGTACGGCGCAGTGGAAAAAAAAAATTTCCGCAACCGCCCCCGTGAAAAAAATTGCCGCAGTCCTCGTGCAACGCGGTAGATAAATTCCAAAGTGCAGCGAGAAACGGTGGGGATCGTCCACTTGTGCACGAACTTTCCTCGGCGGTTTAGGTATGCTTTTCACAACAGGGAGAAAGAAAAGGAAGAAAACAGAACGACGACCGTTACCACTCGCCGATTACCGTTTCTAACGACAAGCTCAAATTCCAGATGCAGACGAACGATGCTGACGAATGTCACCGGGATAAAGGGGAGAAACTGCAAATGAAACAGGCAGTTTCAAAACAGCAATGGGAAAATGACAGCGATGCCTGTGTCTATGAAATTGCGATCCGATCTGAGAGAGAGAGAAAAAAATAGAGAGAAAGAGAGAGAGAGAGAGGCGATATGGACCAGTACACAGCAGCCGGAGCAAACGATCCGATTTAAAAGGCGAGTTCGAACTCCGGGGGTAATCGATGAGAGTCACCGAGTGGAGGGACGACGGTAGCAAGAATAACACGACACCTCGATCAACTCTTCTCTCAACGTTCAACAAAAAAACACGTTCAATTTCAAGTGAGACGGATCTCATCTGACGAAGGGAAGATCAACGAGAAGAGCAGAAGCTTGCGCGAATCGATAGCCGACGAAAAAAGGGGGTTTTCTTGGTGATATTTTGCGCAGGGATCCGGAGCAGGGACGTCGGAGGCCGGAACTCTTTTCGTTCACCTCGTGGCTCACCGAACGCCTCCTCGCCTCGCCAGGGCGAGGGTGGGGTGCGGCGGGGTGGAACGAGGGGCAGAGGAGGGGAAAAAGCCACCCTCTTGCTAGACCTGAGTGCTCCCCTGTCCTCCCTCTCTCTCTCTCCCTCCCTCCCTCCCTCCCTCTCTCTCCTCCTCGCCCCTCTCGGTGCTCCGTCGTGGACTCGTCGATGACGAAACGCACACGTAAATTTGTGGACGTGCACGGTGCTGCCGCTCGCGAAATCAGTGCGACCCAAGTGCACCGCGAGGCAGGAACGCGGGTCTCCCGTGCGCGGCCTGTCGTTCCCGCTTGCGGCACGCGCGCCTCTTCCACCAGGAGTATCGGTCAGACAGCGGAAGACGCTCGGCGTAAATAGGTCGCTGGATAACCGTCGGTTTACTCGCGTCGGTTTACTCGACTACTCGGGTAAACAGCCGGAAAGGGGGAAATCGGTCGTGGAAACTAACCACGGAGGGAAGAGCGAGATCATTGACAGATGGTGATGGAAAAACCGTGTCCGGGAGGGAAAAAGTGACTGCGGGAATCGTCGATCCAACGCTCGGGGGAGAGGGAGAGAGAGAGAGAGAGAGAGAGAGAGAGAGAGAAAGAGAAAGAGAGAGAACACATAAACTCGAATATGAAAAACGTGCTAGATTGATGCCAGTAATTGGCTGAAATGACTGACGTTATGTTTAGATGTAGTCGAAGTGACTGAGCAAACATCGTGAACGAGAGAGAATGACTGGGAAAGGGAGAGCGATCAGTGCGTTAAACATTTGCAGTTTTTGCATTGGAGATTAGGTGTACGTGAGAGATTGGGTGTCGCTTCTTTTCTTTTTTTCTTTCCCCCCTTCCCCCTCTTTCTCTCTCTCTCTCTCTCTCTCGCTCTCTTTCTCTCTTTCGTTTGGTGAATCAGCATGATGCCAGTGACGTTGAAAAACAAATAGGATGCGAGTGGACGGGAGGGGCCGATCTTTCTTTGTTTAAATTGGAAAGAAATGATGAAGACTGAATGGAGGATGACGCACTCGCTACGATGAACTTACCGTAAGCTGTAACAATGTGCAGAGGCCGATGGTAAAGTTTGCCGAGGGGAGAAACAATTGGAAACCGAATTTTTTGCTCCACGGGGAGGAGGCGCGAAACAAGCTGTTGACATCGATCGCTGATAAAGGGACGTGAGTTGGAGAGAGAATGCGTAACGATCGAGCGAATTAGCAGGGAAAAAAAAAAGAAAGAACGGGCGCGTGGGTGGTGATGAAAGAAGAGCAAGAGCTTCGAACGTCGATGTTGCAGTTGCTGTGACGCAGCACCTCCGAGTATTGCGTTCCGCGTATTGTCCAGCGTGGAATCGTCGACGAATCGTCTGACCGGATCGAGATCGGGGGTTGCTGCCACGCCAGTGGTTAGTTAGTTAGTTTTCGAAAGGGGAATCGGACCGAGTGGCTGGACGAGCGGTGAGAATCAGACGCGATGACGGCGAGGAGAACGAGGAGAACGATGTCGGCGGGAACGACGATGACGCCACGCGTGACGGGACTAAAAACACTGGGTCTTCCCGACGGAATGCAGGAGGCTGATCGAACGCCTCCCGATGTACCCTCCTCTTACGTGGTCCTCCCACGTAAACTCTGCTCGGCGACACGCACGACGAAACAATAAGGGAATTCAAATCGAGACAAATCGAGAGCATCACCGAAGAAGAAGAAGAAGAAGAAGAAGAAGAAGGAAAAGAAAAAAAAAAGAAAAGAAAAAGAAGGGGCCAATTTTTCGATTCTTCCAGATAATAAAAGAAAGAGAAAAGGAGAGGGGGGAAAAAAAGACGTTCGACTCGGGGCTCGATGGAAAGTATAAATTCGCCTCTGGTGTTCGAGGCTCGCCTGATAAGATTTAACGTGCGCAAACGTGCGCCGATAAGCTGCGGGAAGTAAAGAAGTCGTTCTCCGCGGCGCGATAAGCTTGGTTGCAAAAATGGACTGCTGCAACTACGTCGAGGCATACGCGGCAGGCAGCCACTTTTATCATCAACAACAACAACACTACTTTTGCTATGATAACGCGAGCAACGATTACGGTGGCTACGAGCCGCAGCCGATCTCCACCGCGATCGAAACTACGGCGCGATACAACGGGACTGTGCCGCCCGGCTATCCACCAGGTAGATGTTTAACATTAGCAACAACAACCATATCAGACAGTAGTTTTAGTTTGCTCGAGTCGTTTGCATATATTGCATACTTGTTGTATACTTCTCCTCGAGACAGTTCAAGCGAATTGTCGTGAACGTTGGAAAGGATTGCACCTTTTCTTTGGAGAACAATTTTGTAACGTTTGTGCGTAGATTAAATCTGTAACAGAAATTCCGACAGTCCGAGAGTATTAGGAAATGGACTAATAAGATCTAACGCGCCTGCGTGACAGCCGCGACGGACTAACTCTAAGTCGAGAATCTAAACTCACTTAGGAGCAGGCCCCAAATCCTTTAACGATTTCTATTTCTCGTCTGGTTGTTCGCGCGACGAGAACGAGAAAGTATAACAAAAGTATCACGTTTGTTATTTCGGTTTCTTCAGCCAGTCACAGCTTTACACTTATTTCACTTACTTTCCTCGCTTACTTTAACATTTCGTTTGAATGTCACGCCTTTTATATTCGGTTTTATATTTCTCTTCTTTTTCTTTTTTCGCAGACTACGTGTATAATCCGAAGGAGGCGAGACTGCGGAAGGCGATGCGCGAACAGAGCCGCGAGCTGTCGAGACGATCGATCTTGCAGAGCGCGATCGCTCGGGCGGGCGTGATCGCGAGCCCGGTCACATCCGCCGGCTTCCTGGATCATCAGCACCGTTTCGGTTGCATGCCCACCGCCAGCCTGCCGATGAACTCGTCCGTGGAGCCGGACCGTGTCACGGAACCGTGGTTCCAGTCGGCCTCGCGCCCCAAGCCGATCCACTCGCCCCGTATGGCCCCGAACGATTGGTACGTCGGCAACGTGGCCGATCCTATCGAGAGATTGCAAATAATGGGCGCGATGGCCCATCAGCGTGGCCTCGACAAATGCAAGGACGCGATGAGAAACCAGGCGGTGGCCAGCGTGGCCAACACGGTGGCTGCCGAGTGCGGTGCTACGTTCTCGAGCAACGGGTACCCTGTCGACTTCACCGACGTCAACCGGGAGAGGGAGTTGCGTCGCCAGGAGAGCATGGAGTACGGCGAGTTCCCCGATGATCAGAAGTGGCATCCTTATCAGGTAGGGAAAGAGAAACCGGTCACAGTTTGGAATCTTTCGTTGACGCTTCAATCGACTGAAGCGCCTTTCATATTTCTCCCACCCGATCATGCATTTTTGAGATAAAAGAATATTCTTTCTGCAGATTTCTATAAATCCACCTGTAAATCGTCTGTGAATTTATCCACGACAACATTTATTTCTATTTGTAAATTCTTCTGTTTACTTTTGTAACTTCTCATCATAATTTCATTATAATCTTTTATCGTTTATTTTATAGTTCTTTTATAAATTTCTATAAATCTATCTATGTAAACTTCTATGAATCTATTTGTATATCTGTGTAAATTTCTATAAATCTATTTATCAGTCATTTATTTCTACAAGTTTTATCTATAAATCATTTATTTCTGCAAATCCATCTAACAATTCTTCTATGAATTTCTATAAATCTATCTCCAAATCATCTATAAATTTATCTAAATAAATCGTTTATTTCTGCAAATCTATCTGTAAATTTCTATAAATCTATCTATATAAATTTCTATAAATCTATTTATATATCTATATAAATTTCTATGAATCTATTTATATATTCTATGTATTCATATAAATTTCTATAAATCTATTTATTAATCATTTATTTCTGCAAATCTATCTATAAATACTTCTATAAATCTATTTATATACCTATATAAATTTCTATGAATCTATTTATATATTTATATAAATTTCTATAAATCGATTTATTAATCATTTATTCCTGCAAATCTATTTATAAATACTTCTATAAATCTATTTATATACCTATATAAATTTCTATGAATCTATTTATATATTTATATAAATTTCTATAAATCGATTTATTAATCATTTATTCCTGCAAATCTATTTATAAATACTTCTATAAATCTATTTATATACCTATATAAATTTCTATGAATCTATTTATATATTTATATAAATTTCTATAAATCGATTTATTAATCATTTATTTCTACAAGTTTATTTAAAAATTCTTCTATAAATTTCTGTAAATCCATCTAAATAAATTTATTTCTGCAAATCTGTCTATAAATACTTCTATAAATTTCTATAAATCTATCTATATAAATTTCTATAAATCTATTTATATATCTCCATAAATTGCTATGAATCTATTTGTATATTTATACAAATTTCTATAAATCGATTTATTAATCATTTATTTCTACAAGTTTATTTAAAAATTCTTCTATAAATTTCTGTAAATCTATCTAAATAAATTTATTTCTGCAAATCTATCTGTAAATACTTGCATAAATTTCTACAAATCTATCTGTAAATCATCTATAAATCTATCTACAAATCTATTTGTAAATCATCGATTACAGAATGGCGGAGGTGCTCACCAACATCCCAGAACGTCTCATCCGCCACAGATGAGCAACATTCTTCACCCAAACATTCAGAGTCCGGGTTCACAGGGGCACGGATCGTGGGGTCAGTTTTGCCACGGTATGCTACCACGTAAGTGATTGGGAAACCACGTGCAAATCGCAATTGAAAAATTAGTCTAGAGAAGCAAAGCCCAATTCGAGAATCTATCGTTTTTCACACGTTATTGCAATGTAACAGACACACCGCCTATGCCTCGGAACGTTGGGGTTCGTGGACCACGACATACAATGTTGTTGCGGGATCGTATGCCTCCTGGACACTGCGAATTTCCCGAGGAAGCGCCGCGGATGGTGTATCATCCAAGTAAACTCGATCTCGAGAACGTACGAGCGTCGTACACACCTTCCGAGCACCAGGTTCTTCCTCCTTTTTAATTTTTTATTACGTAGAATTACTCAGGTGTCAATCTGAGAGTCGCACAGCTTAGAAACCGAGTGACATCGTGTTACTGGAAATTCAGGAACGAAGAAAGTAAAGAGAATCGTTGACGAAATGTTTTTCTTCTACTGAAAAAGTTCATTCTCCTTCGTTCTGCGGTGCGCGCAGAAATTTCTCTTCAACGACAGAAACATTTTTCCAGATGCCAAGATTACTCGAAACCTCGGTCATGGATTCGGCGTCCACGCTGAGGATTCGCCGTGAGGATGACGGGCCCAGGTGGGAGCCAGGCGCCATGAACAACAGAATGTCTATGGACAACTTAGCTCCAACAAGGGTATATAGTCGCATCGCTGACTTATAATTCGCAACGCTGTCCAACGGCTTTTGCAAATGACAATATTTTGGTAATTGTGAAAATACAATTCGTGCAGGAGTCTAGCATGTCGCGCGAGAAGGAGAGCGAGTCCCGTCGATCGGCTGCTGAACGATTCGAGCCGAAGAAGAAGAGCGTCAGCAAGCAACCGTTGCCCGGTTTTCACCAGGCGTTCGGCTCGACGGAGATCGGCAGGTTCTCCAGATCGGAGTTCTTCGTGAACATGGTGGGCGAGAGCGGCGGCAACGTGGACGTCGCCGACACGGAAGCTACCAACGTAAGTACGGATCGTATGTCAGAGGTGAACGGATCGGCAGTGACCACAGCGACGCACGACACATCGGTGGTAACCACGACAGCGACGACCACCGTCAGATCGTTCGACGGCGTCGACGACAACGAGGAGGCGAGTTTCGACGACTCGAGCAACGACCTCGTTGCACCGACGTCGATGGGCATGTACTGCGGCCAACCAAGCATTCCTCGTTGGCACAGTCCTCACGTAGGCGCTATAGGTAGCGAAATTTAAGCGAGTCTTTAATCCTTTCGCGGGCTAACGCCACGTTTCCTCCTCCATTGAAAGTCTGACACGATAGCGGACTATGTGTGGTTCTAGTCATTTTCAAAAAGAAAGAAAGAAAGAAAGAAAGAAAGAAAGAAAGAAAAAAGGCGAGCAGGAGTCGCTGCAGCGTGACTTTCCTTTCTGGATATGCAACGGTTTGCGAAGAAGAATCTTTGGAAGGAAACCTGTTGCTGGTCCCCAAAGGAACGGGGGAGCGAGGTGACTGAAAACAAATCTGTACGTTCTGTGATGTATACGTAGACATTTAGAAAACTCGATCGAGCGTATTTACATTTATTCTGTGTGTGTAACGATTAAATTATTACGAAGCGGTGTTGCACTTAACCTGCGGGATTGTTCGACGGAATTCCGATTAGCCCTCGAGAGGAATTAACGACTCGCCAAGGACGTGACAATTGCGTCCAGCTGTCTGTAGGATTAAATTTATTCCCTCCGATGTTCAAAAGTAACCCGACGACACTTTGTACTTTGGGGAATCTCACCTTGTCTCCCGTTCGAAATTCACGGATCTGTAAAATTGGACACGTTTCTCCAACTTGTACAAATGTTATGCGTTAGGTGTTCATTCGTCGGAGAACCGAGCAAATGGCGTACGAAACGTCCCGGCAGGCTGCGCACAGAGTTTGTCGAGATTGTGCCTTTAAGAGAACTGTGAAGGAACTGTTAAAGGTCTTCAAAAATTTCCGATCGAATCAAAGATTAAAAAAAAAACGAAAAAAAAAAAAAAGAAGAATCAAAAAGCAGCACGATGTTCGTGGATCTCGTACGTCAGCTATCAACGTTGAGCAACTTACGCGATGTCGTTGTATCGAACAAAAGAGATATCTCATATCACGTTTAAAAAAAAAAAGAAACAAAAAAAAAAAGAAAAAGAAATTTCCTTTTCTTCCAGAAAAGTATCGAACGCTGTTTAAAGTATCTTTTTTAAAGATGAAGGATCCGAAAGGAACGTGAAAGATAACTGCAATTGTTAGGTAAACGTGGAATTGGTAGGTTGCTCAGACCTTGATAAAGGAATATAATCAAAAAATGTGTCGATGAAAGTATTTAGTCGACACCTTCCATCAAGTTGTTAGATGTCGCCGATGATACACTACGTCTAGTGTATACCGACGATGAATTATATGAATATATTAAATATATATTTAAAGAAGTATATATATATATATACACATATATATATATATATACATATATTGTACTTATATGTATAATGGAGGAAACGAAAACGCGCGACGAAGAAGTATATAAGTTATTTGGTAGAGTATTTAGACGACACGTATTGCCGCGCGGAGAAACGTATAAATAAAAGTGAAAACATTAAATATTGCGGACGTAGAAAGTCGAGGAGCCGACGAAATATACACGCCCTTTCGTTCGGTGAAAAGTATGCTTTTTCTGAAGGGAATGCACGGTACTCGGAACTTTATTCCTTTTTTCTTTTTCTCTCTTTCTTTCGTTGTTTCAATAACGACGATAAGAGAATGATAAATCTCGCAGCCTCGGTATGTATGCACCAAGGACACGAAGTAGTAAAGAGATTTGAATCATAATGTGTCGTACGTTAAGACTGTAGTTGTAACGCAAGCTATTATCATCGGGATTTTTTACATGTCCATTTTTTAACGTGTGTTTAATATTCAACACTTGCTGTAGCAACTTTGGGACCTTTTTGAGAAATATATATATACGTATATAGGGAGAGAAAAAAATTCTTTTTAGGAATGTCCCGCGTGTACTGTGACATCCCGGCTGCGATGCGTTATGTTAAAAAAGATGCGACGTTTATTTTATTACAAACATATATAATGTAAGTGTAGTTTATTAATTCAACCACTCTGTTGACTTTTTGCTGATTTAATTCGCTATTTGTGATGCTCGAAAGCCGAGAGAAGTTTTAAACTAATCTCCGTGTCTCTCCTCTGCTTTGTGATCGAGCTCCGAGTCCCGTGCAGGCACCTGTGACTCGTGTTGATTGATCTATCGGTACATCGACTTGACATAATTCGTGCCAGCCACCCTGTACCTACAATGGGACCAAATTAAACGAGCAAGCTTTTATTTCGCGTTCACCGTCGCGCTTACGTCCCGCATATTTTATCGTGTATCGGAAAACCTTCCCTCGTTCGCTCGATCGCTTCGAACAGGAGGCGAAAAATTCGTATTGGAACGCGTTCTTTAACACGCTCAATGTTACTACTTCCGTTGTGCAACTTAAATTTTTTTTTTTTTCTTTCCTCTAGAAGAAGACAATTTCGCGAATTGTAAGAGCTTTCGATCTCTCCTTCACCCCCCCCCCCTCTCTCGTATGTCATGTTAAATTAAATTGACTTTTACACAAACTCGGGTCGTTTCGATCTCTGTAACATGGAGCGTGTTAAACGGGAGAATCTCTCTGTGAAAGTAAAAAAACGAACGGAACGAAAAGAACTGCATAGTGTTCTCGTCGAAGTGAGGAGGAGCTTTGGGAGAGCGTCGTGTTGATCGTTGTTCGCAATGAATGATAATCGATCGAGCGTGATAGACTAAACACTTTTAACGACGATAACGTTCGACCTTTTTCTTTTTCTTTTTTTTTTGTTCTTGGCCGTTGTAGAAACGTCCAAGGGGCATGGAATGATGTGTAAATGCTGTGATTTGTTTTAAAATTAAAAACGAGCGTAGTATTTATAGCGGTGTACACAGCGTCGGCAAAAGACGAGTTGTGATAAAACGATGAGAAAGAAAGAGAGAGTAGAGATTTCCGTAAGAAATTTTTGACGATACACATAATTGTCACACATAGAAATCATCAGGGTTCTCTTGCACAATTGGACTGTTGTAACGCTGTAAACAGAATCAGAGGAGCCCTTGCAGAGAACAACGATGCGAAACGCCATTCACTTTCAGTCATTACTATGCATTCTGCTTGAAGATAGAAATAATATATTTTAAAAGTAGAAAAAGGGTATCTTTGCTTTTCTACGTACGAATGATTTAAGAACAAATAGCATGGTGGTAGCCAATCTTTTTCTGCCCATGCCTCACCTAAGCTTTGGTCTTCAAAATTCTGTTGCCCCACCATTGTGCGACACATAATTCTTGTTATTCAATAACTGACAATTTTTGACGTGGAGGAAGCCTAAAGGACCATGAACTTGGTCTTAAACAAGCTTCCATGAAAGAAAAAGATTAGAATGTCAAGTCTCCATTGAAAGAAATGCAAAAAATTCACTAGTTACTCAAATTGTACCAGTAACACAAACTGGTAACTCAAATTGAGTTATTAACAATTTTTCTGCATTTCTTTCTGTTTTCTTTCATGGATATCGTGTGTCTTTGGAGGCTCGCTTAGTTAAGCCTCCTTTCAGCCTTCCTCTACGTTAAAGGTTCACTTGCAATTGGCGTTTTCTGCAAGAGCTCTTTGATCCTGCGTGTCGCATCTCAAAAGTTGTCAGTGTCGACCCGGCGAAGTCACAAAACCACCAATCCAGAGGTGGAGGAGAGGACGTTTGCAACCATTTGTTAGTTTCTATCAGCGAAGATCATTGTGCAAGAGAGCTTAGAGAGTTGTTTCAACATTTTTGGATTAACTAGTAAGTGCACAAAAACCAATCCAATGAGAGGTCCAATCTTTCGAAACCGTTTCTGCCATTGATTCAAGAAACTTGGCGACTCTCGATCCCTCCCCCTCTGTTTCAACCCCTCTCGCGGAAGCAAAATTCCGTCGATACGCTGTATTTATTGTATCACTCATGCAGAGCGTGAAACGTGGAACGTATCGAGCGTGAACCAAGGGGGACGAGGGAAGAGTGATCCTTTCGCTGTATACTATACGTCCGTTACGATTGATTTTCGCACATTCACAGTTTTCTTTCTTTCTTTTTTTTTATTTTTTAACAGCGAGTACAGCGGAGGGGGAAAAAAAAAGATCACAGTCAGCGTGTCGAGCTGAGAGAAGCAACCTCGCGAAGTTTCTTGAAAAATTTCTGAATCGCGCCCTGAGTCGTCTCCGCGATGTTCCGCGAAGTCCTATGACGAAATTTCTAGCGACGCGTTAATTACTTGGAGATTTTAATAATAATTTTGTTACTTTATTGACCCTGATCTTGTTGGCGATGCAGACTGTAATATATAGATATATTGCGATCTATACGTCGTATCGATTTAAGGACGAATTAAACAAAAAAAAACCATAATCCGCGTTTCATTATTGGCAACGATATTAAACGTAGAGGTAGAGAAGCGGTAAAAAGAAAAAAAAAGCAAGAAAAAAGGAAAGAGGAAGAAGGAGGGCCAGCCAAGTGGAAGATGATAGAAGAAGGAAGAGAGAGAGAGAGAGCAATGTCAAAAACTAACTGAAAACCGTATTGTAACTCGTAAACGACTTTTCTGTCTAATTATTAGCTCTATTCGTTCTGACCCGGTAGGAAACGTGTGTTAAAGGGGGGGAGGGGGGGGGATCGAGAAAATGTATAGAAAACGAGAAACCATTTAAACGATTACCCATTGTACGTCTCTTTAAATCCTACAAGTGCCAAGTTGGTGAGAAAAAAAGTCCTTACAAAGGCTCGTGTTATTAAGTATCAATTTCCAACGCAGGAGAGAGAGAGAGAGAGAGAGAAAGAGAGAGAGAGAGAGAGAGAGAGAGAGAAGTATATTTCGCGAAGAGATTAACTCTATCAGTTTACCGAACCAATCAAACATGGAGCTCGACAATCCGGTTCAGATTATATCAGTATTATGTCAGACGTTGTCGGGATGGAACGCTCGACGTACAAGGGAAACTCGAAGACACGCTTCGTTTTTCTCGTCGTGCTTTCGAAAAGCAGAGAGAGAATTTCGCCCGAATTTCGGAAAGTCAACAATCAAGCTGATAGAGTTTGAAACGCGTGAGAACGCAAGGAAGAGTGACGGAACTTAATGATGACGAAAACGTGCTTTTATTCGTATTGTACGCAGTTAGGCAGCATGGAACCGCGACGGTACTACTGAGAGCTTAAAAAAAAAAAAAAATTCACCTTCAATCTCGAACGCGTCGAGGAGGCGGTCGAGGTCCTCTGTTAATTCGGATTCAAACTGGGAAATTGGTGAAAGTGGAGGGGAGAGGGGGGGGGGGAAGCGTTTGAACAAAGATCGAGCAGTGGTGAGGCGGTGTAAAACGTGAAAATAAACGGATGTCTGTGCGACACAGTAAAAGAAGTAAAAGAGAAAGGAAGAGAAAAAAAAAAAAAATCACGAAATCATATCGACTCTTCTTAATTTATTCTCCTCAGCCACTCCCGAAGACCTACCTCTCCGCTCCTGTCGTCTTTCCTCTCTCGTCGAGGTCCTGCGGGATCCTGGGCACCTCATCGGCCGCCATTCACAGAATCACCGAGAGCAGGGAGATCCTGTCGCGAATCATGCAGGAGGAGTGCTGCTGGTTCGCCACTCAGTCCAGATGCGGTGTCTCCAGGATTTCCGACGGCGTCGTCGCGGTAAGAGCGAATCGTACTGACGAGAACGAAACTCGAGTCGACAGAGAAATCCTTCTCTCGATACTTTGAAGTTTATTTGGAAATTGAAGTCTTGCCTTTAAGTCTTGCTACAAACAGCGTTTTTAAAATATTCCTCTTTAATATCTATGGATGTAAGTTTGATCATTCGACGATCATATAACTTTTCGAGTATTTTTATTTAAATTTTTTAAACATCGCTTCAAGGACTTAACAAGGGGTGGGGGAGGGAACGTAAGGGAGTAGCAACGAGCTTAAGAATATTTCGAAACGAACGAACGTTGGTCGATTTGACTCTCAAATTTATACGAGTTGAATGGATTAATCGAAATTTGTAGGGAAATCTTGATGCAAAGAGATCAATCTGTTGGTATTTTTCGTGCCAGCAACCAAGAAACAAAGAATGCTTCTGTCGAGGCAACACGATGACCCATCCGACGGAGGTGTTACGTCGACGAGGGAACTACGAGTCGTTTATCAGCGAAAGAGGCGACGGTGGCTACGTGATAATCAGCGCATCCGCCGATGGGAATCGAAACAACAACAACAACAACAGCAGCAGCAGCACCGAGGACGATGAATTTGGCAACGAAATTTGCAAGAAAACAACTTCGAAGAAAAATCCGGAGAAAAACGATGGGAGCATTTGATAAGATTACTTCCAAGCTCTTACGTTCTCTAACGAGGTATCAGTTTTCATTGGTGAGGGTAACATTTGCTGAAAACTACAGAGTTTATACGTAGAAAGACAGTGAACAAGTCACTAAAAGGATTCTGTTTAATTTCTGCTTATTAAGTACAGTGACTCCCATTAATATTCGAACGCTTGAATATTGAAGGTGTTATAATAGCTTTTCTGTTTTTTCTATTTTTATTTCATTTGATCACATCAACCACTTGTGCAGATTATTAGCAATTTGGAATCTTACAATTCATTGTAAAAGTTAGACACTGTCTTAGAAAGTGTGTATTAATTTAAAGGCTGCTTCTTTAGCTTTCAGGTTGTCAGTCAGGGAACTACCTGTGTTTAGTCCATGTCTATTCGCATTTTCTGCACTGGACAATAATACGTTTCACTGTCAATTGAACTTTGCACAAAACACAAGTTGGGAGATCTTGAGATTGGTGTTATGATTTTGTTGAAAGAAATTGTGTGATGGTGAACTTGGATTCACTTCAAAGCTTGAAACCTCTACTTTTAAAATAGACGTTTAAAATCGTTCATTTTATACTAATTGTGAGATGTTCTCATACCGCAAGATGTTCATGTAGCAGATGACAAAGTGAAGACACTTTTCTCATCTAAAATGCTATGAATTGTCTGACTGTACAGAAACGTTGACAAATTTCTTTTGTGACTGAATCCACGGTAGATTTGAAGATTAAAACCTCCTCTTTGCAACAACCCTTCAAAACTTATTACAATTTCTTGAAAAGTTCAATAAAACAGCGACAAAGAATTACACATGAAGCTTGCCAAGGTGGCATTGTGAAGGAGAGACTTCAATCTTCAGACCTATTATAAATTTAAAAAAATTAGACAATTCATAGCATTTTCTAGAAAAAATATCTGAGAATAAAACGGACAGTGCATTTCGAGAACGGAGACTTCAAGGCTACCGACTTCTTTTCTCACAAAAGTTACAACAGTTTAAATATTTGACGTCTGAATATTAATAGGAGTCGCTGTAAATATAACGCCGTTTCTTTCAAATATAACGTTCAATACTTTAACACATTCGTGATACATATAATATTAATATTCGAAACAAGCATAAGAACATGTGTGTGGAAATATTAGAAACAACAGATGTGTACCGTGTTCTCTTGTACATTTATCTAAAGTTGATCACAAAATATACTTATTTGTAAATTGAAAACCGGAGTATAATTGCGCGATTAAACTACGCAGAGAAGCGTGATTAGTTAATCTCTGTACGTAAAAAAATCAAGAGATATGCTCGTTATACTTATAAAACCGAAATCGGAGTATAATTGCACGATTAAACTGCAGAGAAGACTAGTTATACTACAGAAAAGCGTGAGTATATTAATCTCTGTACGTAAAAATCACGAAATATAGTTATAAAATCAAAATCGGAGTGTAATTGCACGATTAAACTACAGAGAAGAGTAGTTATACTACAGAGATGCGTAATTAATTAATCTCTGCGCGTAAAAATCACGAAATATACTTGTTACACTTATAAAACCGAAACCGGAGTATAGTTGCACAATTAAATTACAGAGAAGAGTAGTTACACTACAGAGAAACGTAATTAATTAATCTCTGCGCGTAAAAATCACGACATATGCTTGTTATACTTATAAAACCGAAACCGGAGTATAATTGCACGATTAAACTGCAGAGAAGATTAGTTATACTACAGAGAAGTGTGAGTAATTAATCTCTGCAAGTAAAAATCATGAAATATAGTTATAAAATCAAAATCAGTGTGTAATTGCCTGATTAAACTACAGAAAAGACTAGTTATACTACAGAGAAGCGTGATTAATTAATCTTTAGACGTAAAAATCACGAAATATAATTATAAAATCAAAATCGAAGTGTAATTGCACGATTAAACTACAAAGAAGAGTAATTATACTACGGAGAAGCGTGATTGATTAATCTCTGTACGTAAAAATCATGAAATATGCTTGTTATATTTATAAAACCGAAACCGGAGTATAATTGTACAATGAAACTACAGAGAAGAGCAGTTACACTACAGAGAAGCGTGATTAATTAATTTCTGTACGTAAAAGTCACGAAATATGCTTGTTATACTTACAAAATCGAAACCGGAGTATAATTGCACGATTAAACTACAGAGAAGACTAGTTACATTACAAAGAAGCGTAATTAATTAATCTCTGTACGTAAAAATCACAAAATGTGCTTGTTATACTTATAAAACCGAAACCGGAGTATAATTGTACAATGAAACTACAGAGAAGAGTAGTTACATTACAAAGAAGCGTAATTAATTAATCTCTGTACGTAAAAATCACGAAATATGCTTGTTATATTTATAAAACCGAAACCGGAGTATAATTGTACAATGAAACTACAGAGAAGAGTAGTTACACTACAGAGAAGCGTGATTAATTAATTTCTGTACGTAAAAATCACGAAATATGCTTGTTATATTTACAAAATCGAAACCGGAGTATAATTGCACGATTAAACTACAGAGAAGACTAGTCACATTACAAAGAAGCGTAATTCATTAATCTCTATACGTAAAAATCACGAAATGTGCTTGTTATACTTACAAAACCGAAACCGGAGTACAGTTACATAATTAAACGAC
Organism: Frieseomelitta varia; assembly: GCF_011392965.1. NCBI lineage: Eukaryota > Metazoa > Arthropoda > Insecta > Hymenoptera > Apidae > Frieseomelitta > Frieseomelitta varia. Next base: position 878,472 of record NW_025110152.1, read on the forward strand.
AGAGAAGTGTAATCGATTAATCTCTGTACATGAAGAAAATACGTGAAAACACGAAATTCGAAATCTCCCCGAAGAGAAAAACAAGTGGTGAGGAAGGGGACCGGTTGGGGATCGGTAAAAGGTGGATTGATCGCTTCCGTGTGCCGTGTAAGTGCCTGGTAAGAAGGCTGGTAGAATGCAATTTGTAAATAGAGGAACAAAGGCCCATCCGCGGATGGTTTATCACACGGCGGTGATCGTAATCGTGGATGTTTATTGTAGATGAGCGAGGAGAAGGCGGCGTTCTTCAAACAGCGGAGAGGCGAAACGAACATCGTAGACCCCCCAATCCGTCAGGCGAGCTACCTAACCGGCAGGTAGTGACGGGGCCCGGGATATCCGTATCGTAAACGAGTCGCGCGAGACTGGGCGAACATCGTGTAGAATCTTCAGAGGTAAAAACTTTCTTTTTCCTTCTTCTTCTTCTTCTTCTTTTTCTTTTTTCTCCATTTTCATTTTTATCGTTATTTTTATTGCCGCCGCCGATGCAACTCGAGATATATCCGGGACAGCAACTCTTCTGGACGGCTGGCCGATCGGAAAATTTTAAATATAATTAAATAAATAGAAGTTAGTACGATCGCGTCGTGCTGGACGTTTTTCTTTTTTTTTTTTTTTTTCTCTTGTTTTTCATCTCGAGAGTATTAATTTGCTTAGCATCGATATTTATTCTTTGATTTCACTAGGGGAGAACAGTCAATCCTGTTGGCAAAGATTTCCGAGTCGATAATCAGGGGGCTTCTGTATTGCGAATTTTTTTCTTTTAGACTTGACTCTAGTTGTGATGACACAGCCATAACAATTCGACGTCCAAAATGTGCGATACGACGCCCCTTGTTGCAATGTGAGCCCACGTTATTTTTTTTCTTCCTTCCTTTTGCCACAAATATAACACAAGACATCAGAATTGTTTTGCACACTGTTTTCGCGTCGTGAGAAACGCATTTGTTCAAACGAGACCACTCATTTAGTGAAACTAACACTAATAAAACAAGTTTTCGTTACTTCTTTCAGAAGTGCATCCTTTGGCAAGCTTAAATCCGGGGATACAATCTAAGAACAGGCCAAATTTGATTATTTCAAAAAAATGAGAGTCAACTCGGTCAAAGTGAATACATTAGGCTGGTTAGGGGATGTAACTGTGCTTTTTGCGCTTTTCTAACTTTCCCTCGTATCTTTTTCCAGATTCCTGCGTTTATCGTGCTCGTGTCACACGTAATTTTGAAGAGAGTACATTCTGGCCTGTATTTTGGAATCAATCACGCCTGTTTCAAAGACTCTTTTAAGCGTTCAGACAATTTCTTGGAGGGGAGAAACTGTCTGGAAAGCAAGCTGATGCTTGTCGAAGTTTCATCGACTCCAGGGAAGTCTACGTTAATAATACAGGAAGAAACTTGTATTGCGACAAGAAGCAAATGACGACTACTTCGATTAATAAGAAGCTCTGTAACTGAGAGAGAGAGAAGACAAGCGCAATCGTTTATCAATTTAACGTGATACGAAATCAGGACCCTCAGATGGTTATATACAAATCTTTGGTAACGTGAAGGAAGCTTTCTTCTTTTGTTCTCCAAGCAAGCAATTCCGAGAAACGCTGGAAACGACAGAAAATCGCAAATTGGGAACGTCCGTTCGCCTCGACCTGGACCTGGAAAGTATCGGTATCAAAGGGAAAAGGGAAACAAATTTTACTTCGCTAATAAACGAAGGTGCACGGGCGAAGTAAAGGTTGAGCAAATTAAGGATCGACCGATGGGTTCGTTTAACAGAGAGACAACCGTCTCCGTTACGTTGTTTGGTGGCTTCTCGCGGCACCGATATCGCGACTTTTCCCCGTCCACGAAATTACTAGGACAAATATATCCAGCCAGGGCTGAATGGTTACTTTAGCCAGCCAAAACCGCGCGCGATAGCAAACAAGAAACGGTCCTGCTCAAATATATCTACTCGCGATACAACACGCCGGCCAGTCGGACGTAACTTGCTGTTGATTTTTGTCATTTGACTCGAAATGGACTCAGTCAGGCTGTCTCTCCGTTAACTGTTTCGCCTTGCAGTTGCGCTCGTCCGACTCGTTTTCTTTTTTTTTTTTTCTTTTTCTCTCTTCTTTTTTTCTTTCTCTTTTTCTCTCTTCTTACAGAAACGAGCACGATCTCCGACGAAACGGCTGCGCTCGTCTTAGACAGGCAAACATCGTTCGCAAAGGGGACGAAGGAAGATCCACCGTTTTGTACCACAACTTGGTAACTATAACCAATTGACAAACGATTGTCCAATTATTCTAAATTGTAGTTACCTATGTGTAAGTCAGGTAGCTTCTTCCTTTCCTCGCCCTGGAGAAAGAACGTCACAGTCCCGAACAACACTTGGAAACCAGAGGACGAACAAGATCGGAACAGTCGAGTACCCCGTGATCCGTCGTAATCTTCGTCACGGCGTGATCTCGATCGATCTCTCCGATCGTTAAAAAAA
>NW_025110152.1:880992-969370 GCF_011392965.1 Frieseomelitta varia
AAAAAAAAAAAAAAAAAAAAAAAAAAGAAAAAAGAGAGAACTGGCTGTTGGTGAACCGGCGCGAGGGACGAGCAAACAAAAACTTGCTCGACGATGAAGAAAGAGGGACCGACGTGGCGATCGGAGAACCGGGCGATGAAGAGAACCAGCGAAGAGGAGACGACTGTCGGACGACTGTCGGCCGCGTGGGCGGACTGGCAGGCCTCGTGCTTCCGCGAACATCGACCAACCGTCGTGAAATCGTAAAATGGTCCCGTGCATGGATTGGCCGGTGAAACGTTGGAAAGGCGGCGACCAATGTCCTCTTGTCTTCGTGAAAGAATGTGAACCGCCAGTGAGATGGTTCACGCGGGGGGCATGGATCCCGGTGGCCAATCGACGATACCGCCATCGACGGGGGCATCCGGGGGCTGCCGCCATGCTGCCCCCGGAGCTTTCCTAATTTAGAGTTCAATTAGCACCCGTGGTAAGCCGGGAGAGCCGTGTGCCCGCACGGCGCATCGATTGGGCCGTGGCTACCATCGTAGGAAACGGCCGCGAAGGAACCGAGTCGAACAGAGACGACGATATGTCAGCAGTCAGTCCTCGGCTCCGTTTCTTCGCCGACTAGTGTGAAATATCGCGCCCAAGTGTTACGAGCACGGCCACGCGGCCGCGGGACCGGGATAGTGTCTCGTCTCCAAGTAGATCCTCCATCTTTCTTACTGTTTGTCCCCTTTTTTCCCGCTCTCCTCCTCCTCCTCCTCTTCTTCTTCTTCTTCTTCTTCTTCTTCTTCGTTCATACTCGCGCGATTGTTAACTTCATCGGGGAAAATCGCGTACAAATTTCCACGCCGGAGGGAAATCAAAAGCCACCGCCGTGTCTGCCTAATTCGCTCTCTCTCTCTCTCTGTCTCTCTTTCTCTGTCGTCTGCGAATCTTAATCGGCTTGGGGAGAAACAGTGTCCGAGTTCTGTCATCGACCAATTCTCTTGGCCCTCCTCTCTTCACTCTCGGATAAATCGAGAAACAGTGAGAGCTCTCGCTCTCTATCTCGTGTCACGGAGAGTTCCCAGTTAGTCGAGGGAAATAGGGAAGATGCAGCCAGCACCGGTTAAACCCGGCTCTCCGACACGGTCCTCCTGTTCCGAACGAGATCGCGAGAGAGAAGCGCACGAGGATCGCGGAAGGGAGCGGAACAGCGTCGGGAGGCAAAGTCGCGCCACTCCCGAGGACGATCACGAGGAGAGGAGCAACGAGAGGACGGTGATTTCCGGGCAGAATCTCGGTACCATGACCGTCAGCGGGAATCAGGGATTGCCTCTCTCCTTGTCCCTCGAGGACAGAGATCTGTGGACCAAGTTCCAGTGCCTGACCAACGAAATGATCGTCACGAAGAACGGAAGGTGAGTGGACGACCCTACTGGATGAACTTGTGTCTTTGAAATAATTGTGAAATTGGAAGGATGAGAACAAATTGTTGTTTCCTTGAGAAGAGTTGTTGTTTTTTTTTCCGCTGTTCGATTTTTAAGAATTTCGATTTCGTTTGAGGAAACCGAGTTTGAGGAAACTGTGACTGGAAATATCGACGCGAGTACGTAAGTTTCGAGTACGAACGATTTACAGACACGGGGACGAGTCATTTGCACGTTCGAAACAGGTGTCTACATATATATATATATATATACATATATATCTTAGGTTTCGCGTACAAGAAGCTCGAAGGAAGGATCCGCTGGTTAAAAGGTCCGAGTGGCAAAGATGGCTCTCCGTTGCGCGTAAAAATGTATTAATTAGAACGTCGGTGCGAACAAGCCAGAAGGTAAAAATAATAGTTCATATACAAGGGAGAAGAGGAGAGAGAGAAAAAATTGTTCGTAGAATGGAAAAAAAAAAATTAAAAAAAATAAAAAAGATCGTTGCAAAACGTTGCGAGGATGTAGATGATTCATGCAAATGAATATTCCACGCTTGCTTCGAGAGAAGAAAAAAAAAAGAAAAAAAAACACGCAGAAGTAGTCTTCCTCTACGATTCAACCGACTCATTTGTATTTGTAGTCTCTTTTGCATCGATTGCAAATTGACATGAGAGACTTGATCGATGACAAATATTTTTTTTTCCTTCGATCGAGTGTCTCGTTTATTTTTCTTCTTCTGTTCTTAATCGATTCTAGGATCTACTTGATTAACATCAATCGGAAAACACGGAGAACGATAGATCAATTGGAGATTTTGTCTTTCATGAAGTAACGATGTAATGTTGTTATAAGAAAAATTCGAGATGTACAGGGTGTTTTGTAACTTGTGGGACCCACTTCGGGAGCTGATTGTACGCCTAAAAATAATGAAAAGAAAAGTATAAACAGAGTAAAAGTATAAGCATATAAATACATGTCCTATATCTGTCTTCGTTTATGAGATATAATGAATTTTCTGTTTTAATTACTTTTACAAAAAAGATGCTCGAAACGACAATCTTGCATTTGAAGGCAAACCTGCACGCGTCTTGTCATTGATCTGGTTACTCTCTCTATCATTCCTGGTGTTTCTCGAATTTGTCGGAATAGCCTTGCTCTATTCTATTTCGTAGTGTTTCACAATTTTCAATCGATGTTGCGTATACAATAGATTTTAAATGTCCCCACAAGTGAAAATCTAACCGGATTCAAATCCGGAGAACGAGCAGGTCATGCAATCCATTTATTTGCAAAGTGTTGATTTAAAATGCGGCGGAGCTCCATCATGCATAAACCGCATACCGCATTTATATTTATCAGAAATCTGCAATAGAAAAATGTCGAGACGAGCAGAAATCGAGCGAAGCATGGCTCCGATGTTCCTTCCTGACCGGCAGAAATCAAAAAGATTTTCGCCACGTCGTATCCTCCGCCGACTGCTTTTACGATTCCGTGTATTATTAAAAACGATTACAGTTTGTCGACCGCGTTTTTCGTGCACGGCCGTCAGTATTCGTGGGCACAACCAGAAACCAGAGAGAGAAAGAGAGAGATAGAGAGAATGTTTTACGCAGAATCGTGGCTCTATCGTAAAATTTTATTGCCCGGCGGCTCGGCTTCTTCTGCCGCCCGCCGCCTTCAGTGTTACTTTCATTAGTGTTTATAAAATCCCTGCTCCTCTCTTAGACATCTTCTTCTTCTTCTTCTTTCGTTATCGCTTTACAAAACGTCCCTGTGGTAGCTAGTAGCGTAAAGAATCAAACTTGAGTAAAGACAAAGGGAAAGACAGCTAATAAAAAATCCTACGTGAAGGATTCCTACCATTACAGTTAAGTCTTCATCTGTATCTTCGATTTCACTTTCCAGGCGCATGTTCCCCGTGGTCAAAGTGGTTGCAAGGGGCTTGGAGCCGAAAGCCATGTACACTGTTCTTCTCGAGTTCGTCCAGGTGGATCCACACAGGTAGGAATGAGACTTGGATAGGATTTAAACTCTGCTACGTTCCTTTTTTTCTTTCTTTCTTTCTAATCACTTCATGTCTTTTTGGCCCGAGTTTCATTAGTTCTTCCACTTGAAGTATTTCTACACTCTCCTAGATAAAATTGTCTGTTTTAGAACTTTATACAGAAAGAGTGTAGCGTTTGAAAACTGTTCGAAATTTTATTGACAGATGGAAATACGTGAACGGAGAATGGGTCCCCGGCGGGAAAGCGGAAGTCGCCCCGCCAAATCCAATTTACGTCCACCCCGAGAGCCCAAATTTTGGATCACACTGGATGAAGGAGGCGGTGTCGTTCGCCAAAGTGAAGCTGACGAACAAATCCAACGGGAACGGGCAAATTATGCTAAACTCCCTGCATAAATACGAGCCTCGAATTCATCTGGTTCGCGTGGACGCGGTGGAAGAACGAACGGTACGATATCTCTTCTAAATTCCTCCGAGGTTTGTAATTTCGTCGTGACGCGCTCTGAAATATTTACAAAAGGCGACGTAAAAAGGAAAGGAAAATTGTAATTTTAATTCGTGCCGTGTGTGCCTGAAGAGGAGGCATTTTAATATGGAAATGATATTCAGGTATTGACTTACCGTTATCCCGAGACACAATTCATAGCGGTGACGGCCTACCAGAACGAAGAAGTTACAAATTTGAAGATTAAATACAATCCTTTCGCAAAGGCGTTCCTCGATGCTAAAGAAAGGCCAGCCGATCCGCAGACCTATCCGCAATGTGAGTTAATCGATCACGAGAGCTCCCTCTGTTGTATATCTGGAATTTTGATTGTACGATCGATCAAAGTATCAGTGATTAATAAAATATTTATTTAAGAGGATATCGAAATTATGAATTTACAGACACCGGCGCTTGGTTTTTGCCACAGCCTACCATGGGATACGAATATAACACAGCTACGGCCATTGCGGCCGCACAAAATCAAGCGTCAGTGACGGTCAATAATCACCTCTCTAATTCTTGTACCGTTTCTACAGCTGGCCACAGGACTACTTGCAGATCAACGCCTTACACTTTCAGACACAAATACATTCAAGATGGTGAGTTCTCAGTACCAGCTCTGCTGGTATCATCAATTATCACGCATTATCAAATGTTATATAAATCATGTTGCAAATGAACAACGTTTACAGAACAACGCGCTGATCCGTATGGTTCAGTACAGCTGTTGCATTCCACAGCGTACGTAGCGGCGCCAGGCTGGTCGCCACGCAGTCCAGAAAGCCTGCAGAACTTAAATCCAGCTTGTCTACCACCCACACAGGAGTGGCCCACGTCTCCGTCGCCGTCGCCAACCTCGTCCTCGCACGCGGTGTTCAGTAGAGGAGTCGTTGGTACCGCGTCCCCGACCACCGCCACAGGATGCACGTTATACGTGCCGTCAAACTTGTCCTCAGTCCCCCAAGAGCACGGCCATTGCGCCGACACCTCAGCCTGGATTCATCCTACAACATTGTCGGAGCAACAGCAGCAGCAGCAACAGTCTTACTTGAATCTGAACTTACATTTACATCACCAGATGTCATCTTACGCCTCGGTCCCTCATACAGGCCTGCACCCTTCTCTCCACTCGAACGGTACGGACAGCGCTGTCCCAGCCGCTGTCGACGAGTACGTTCACGAGTATCACGCCTCCCCGGTTCAATCGACGACACCCGATCGTCACTCGCAGCAGCATCATTCGCAAATGTTGCACATGCAACCGATCCAACAACCTGGAACAGTGTCTCCTGTTAGCGTCGAGTACGACACCCCTTCGAAGGAGCATCACATACATGTCAGTTATTCCGAACAAAATGCGGACACGTTGAACGACGTGCAGCCGGACGAGAACAGGAGATATCTGACAACGGTAATTGACAGACATCACCGACAAGACTCGGACATTCCGAGTAACGATCATCAAGCGACCGGTTGGACCCCACTGACACCACCGCCTGCACCGCAAACCACGGCAATTTGATTTCCGTATGTGATACACATAATCTCGTTTAAGGTACGCAGCTGCTACTCGATAACTTCTACGTTCGTTTTAATAATTAGATGACCAAGTATCATCAAAGTCGTATCGAATCCTCTTGGATGCAATACGCAAATAACGCACGCACGCACACGTATATATAGGTATATAAAAGTAATTGAAATTATTGAGATAGGTATATAGATGTAGAAATAGAAATAAATGTCGCGGAAACGCGAGTGAAAATATAAAAATAACGATGTTAATTAATCTGACAGATTGTTAAATTAGTCACGTATTTTGTAATTATCTAATCAGATCCAATGTCAATTTCTGAAAAATGAATCCGTCCTAAAAGTCGTGTCTTAAATGCTTTTAAGTCACATGTACTAAAGATAACGTGATTGTTATAATAAAATACAGTAAACGCATGTACATATCATTCTACATATTTTCCTCTATAATACAAAGAATTAAGTCACAAGGTGATTTGTTTGTATCGTGATACGTACGATGATTTATTCACAAACAAATGCCCATGTATATATATTTTCTAAATAGAACGAAGAGAAGGCACTTTTACATTTCGTTCGTAACGACTCGCAAAAATTTATATATAAACTTAAATTTACAATTGTTACATACATATATACATATACAATGACTAATTACGCTCGTACATGGTGAAATTTTTACAAACTAAAAGAAAATAAATTAATAAATTAATAATTTACACATATGATTAGAAAATAGTACATACTATTTGAAAAGAAAGATTAAAATGTCATTCCTTATTTCAAAATATATCCAAAATATATCCTTATAGAATTTATTTCCATCTACTATCTTGAATTGACCAGTACAATTGACTAGTATAATTCATGATAGTAATTATGACTGTATTTTTAATTCTATTTTATTTATATTTATACAAAATAATATACTATATTCTTATGATATAAATAGTTACAAAATTATCCAAACCAATGATTGCCCATGCAGTTTCTTGTCCATTCTGTCTGACATACCCAGCACCAATGATAACCACATCCTGCTCTGGTACAAACCATGTGCATGCATCCTCCTAGAAAGTAATATACGATTTTTAAATAAAAAAATTGATCAAATATTTTAATATTACATTTTAGTATTTTAAAATACCATCTCTTTCAGTTGGTGTTCTACATTTTGGACAGGGTTTTGTTGAAATTCTGATAGTTTTGTTACTGGCTTCATCCCATTTCGCCTAAGCAAGAAAATCATAAAATAATATTTCTGACAATATATTAATAATAATAATCTGACAATATATTACATATAATATAAGAGTAGTAATACATACATCGTTAGCTCTCTGTGGATCGACTAAATATCCAGATTTGTGCGTTGTATTGGAAGACTCAGAAGATTGCAATTCACATTCTCCTAAATGGAAACCTTGTAAACATCGTCTACAAAAAACATACTAGACAGAAAAGTATATTATTGATATTTTAATTATTTAAAAATTTGTATTCTTACAGAATGCTTTATTTATAGATAGTTACCCCACAACCACCAATACACTGAATTCTTCTGCATTCCTCACTACCGTTGTCTGAAGATTCTGGTATAATACCCATACCACAATCTGGTCTTGGACATAAAATTCCACCAGCACGTAAAACATATTCTTCTGTACTAAATCTTTGATACTGTTCATACTATATCACACATGTATATACAATTAATATTTAAAAATTTTTTGATATTCATGTACTGATTATAAGGTACCTGTTCAGGTGTAAGCAAATGAAAATGATGTACTTCTGGAATAAAAGAGTTTGGACATCCGGCTGGACATGGAAGCGTATAATATCCTTTAATTTCATCAAACTGAAATTGGCGTTCTCTTAAACGAACTGAACAATAGTCTTTAAAGCAATCAAGGCAGGTTACATGACCAGCTTCACATGGGAAAACCAAGACCATATCCCTACAAACGACCTATGTTTGAAAATGTTATTATATGCTTTTGCTGATAGCGAAAATCAACAAATAATTTACCTAACATCTGTACAGGCAAGACAAGGTATCCTTCTTAAGTTTGGTTTTATAAGGTACAGAGGAACAGCTTCATCCCCCTCTCCCAAACTAACATGTTTCCCACACTTGAAATAAAAACGCGCGTACAATACTTGGGATTCCGTATCATTGGATATATGCGTAGGTGCTGGACAAAAATCATTTTCACAATGAACTGTTATTCTCCTCGGTTGTAATACATCTGGCCAACACTGAGGATCTCTATCTACTGTAACTGCCCCACTGTTACAGGTTGAGCATCTTACTCTTAATTTTCCAACTGTTACAGCTTTGCATGGCGTTGAACAATACACAAAGAAATGCGCTCGAGTCTCGTGTTTCTCTGTAAACGTATTGACAAATCCTGTATTATTGACATAAAGCTACAACTAGTTGGCCACGTTATTTAGTATTCACTTTCATCACTTGTATCTTTCATCCTTTAAAAGGCAACAATTATTCTACCTTCCATGGATGAATTCTCTTGTGGCTCTGACTCATCCAAAGGTAGATCTGTCAGAGTTTCATTCATCGGTTTCCCACCGCTGTCATTCGATTCAGATATTTCCAGAGACTCGTCAATGGTGTCGGTATCCTTGCTTTTGTTTAATCTCTGCGATGGTGTACGAACTGCGTGCAATATACTCTGCTGACCCAAATCACATTCCTACAACAAAGTGTACTTTGATAAAGTGAGGTTATCACACTCGCAACTGTTCTGTACTTCAAAACTATACATTGTCAACAAGTTATTTATGAAAATATGTGCAAACTCACTTCTATTATCGTCGAATTGTGCAGCTCTTTCCCTGCAAATATTATTTTTATGTCCTCGGGTAATATCCCCATTTGAGATGCCACTATCTCCTTCACGTTCTTTATGTCCCATTTTGGGTCCAAATCAACGGGGAACGTGTTGCCAGTGTTTGTTTTCACGTATATGCTCAATGAATTTGTTAGTTTCCGTTTGCCGAACCAAACCAACTGCAGCATCTTGAGGAACACGCTGCGTACAAAGCCAAAAAACAAACTCATACCGACGATTCGGACGTCGTTTATTTTGACGTTTTTCAAAGAGGGAAAAGGATAGACAAACTTGAGATATAACCAAGTTATATCATAATTTACAACACGATCCGAAAATGTGTTAAAACGAAACGACGACGGGGTTCCCCCCGCGACATCTTCATTGGCGCAGATAATTAAGTAATTCTAGGGAATTAAACGGCCAAAATTCAGAAAAGCTTCCGGAGCGCGTCGCACGCACGCACCATCTATTGCGTCTTAACCTCTTTGGCGGTATTATTTTTATATTTTGTACACACATTTCGCAATGTGTTTAACTTTAATGCAGCACATCCCAACTACTTGTTTCACAAAAAAAAAAAAAAAAAGAAAAGAAGAAAAACTCGTTTTTTCAACGCAAATGAGTATGAATGTTGTTTGTATATTTCTTCTCGAATCGAGCGCTACATACGTGTAAGTACATAGAATATATTTACGCAACAAAAATTCCACGTTTTCGTATAATCAAAAAAAAATGGTATATAATTTACAAAAAAAATTACAATCTTCACAATATTAACAATTTTGAAAATGTAACGAGAACTATAAGCCATTCAATATTCCACGATACTGAATGCTTTTCAATTGTAAATAACTTCATGAATAAATACGCATTTCGTACGTAGTATCTAAATACTATCTATAAGACTTTCCATTTTCTTTTTGTCAGTATTTCCACCGATTTGATCGTAGGTTTGTTTCTCGGTTTCACTACTGTTTCATCCTTACCATCGTCCGTGTTATTCTCATTTACCCTTTTCAACGAGGATGTTCCACTATGTGATTCAGTATCTTTCAAAGTTTCAAGCATCATCTTTCTCCTCGCGTTCAGTCGCGATGCAAATTGACGAACTCTATTTATCCTTTGCAATTCTGAGTCCGATATGTCCGTCATCGTTCCACTAGATTTCTTTGGTTCAAATTGAAAATCAACGTGTTTTCCTCTCCTCATCTCCCGGGTATTCGAGCTCAAATTTTTGCCAGTTTCCTCGACATTTTCCTTGACATTTTGTGAACTGGATCCTACTTCCTCCAAACGTCTTTTCTTATCTCTGCATTTCTGAAGGAACTGATTCAAGGTCATTCGCCTTTTAAACTTGTCCTCTGCCGCGGGGAAGTCGTAAACGTCGTAAAATCGAACCCATTTCTGCGAGGATTTGTCCCAATATCCACGCACGATGCCCATTTGCTTGCGCAACTTTGCTTGCTCGAAATTAAACTTTCCTTCGGGGCTACCTTGGATCACGGAACGTTCACCTGCGTTGTTTTATTAATGTAATGTCATTATTATTATATTGTATGTATTATTATATAATATTATATTATTATTTTATTATTTATATTATATAATATTATATTATATTATTATTTTATTAGTTATATTATTATATAATATTATATTATTATTTATATTATTGTTTTATTAGTTATATTATTATATAATATTATGTTATATTATTATTTTATTAGTTATATTATTATATAATATTATGTTATATTATTATTTTATTAGTTATATTATTATATAATATTATACTATATTATTATTTTATTAGTTATATTATTATATAATATTATGTTATATTATTATTTTATTATTTATATTATTATATAATATTATATTATATTATTATTTTATTAGTTATATTATTATATAATATTTAGGCAAAATTAATTGGAGATTAATATTTCAATACCTTCTTCATTTTCGCTGCTCGTACCCCTACGCTTCTTCGATGACGATTTCTGCGCGTTACCCGGTGATGCAAGGTATTTGCCGATATTTTCGTGATTGTTTCTAATAAAATCATTCCAAAGATAATCGCTCGACGCTGTTGGAACCGATACGTCGACCAACCATTCCTTGCATTTTTCGATTCTCACGTGATTTTGGTCGTTTCTCTTGTTCCTAAGACCTAGATAATTCTTAACCGCATCTTCTGCTTCTGAAAAACATTGTAACACGCTGTACATCTCGAGAGGATCTAATTTCTTGCTTAAATAAAATCTAAAGACGACTGGAACTAAACCCTCGAATTTGAGAGGAAGCTTCACAATTTTAATATTGTTAAATTATATATATATTATTAGATAAGAGACCCTCAAATAATGCTAAATTCTCGCAATTCGACTAGAATCAAGCTGAGTTCCTCTTTTCCAGAAAGCTTCACAATTTTAATATTGCCAAATTCTAAATAATTACTACATAAAAGATTCTCGAATAATATTAAAGATATTGTATGTAGTATCTGGTATTAATACTAACAACACTAGATTTCTTAAATGTTACCAAAGAAGTAAAATTCAGAATCGTTGAAACTAAAATCTGAGAGGAAGCTTCTCTTTTCCACAAAGTTCCTCAATTTTAATGTTGCTAAATTCCAATATAGAGTGGGCCAAAAGTTTCTTCCCACACACATATATATATATATATTTTTTTTTTTAATAAAACGTAAGAAAAAATTAATTTTATTAATCAAATTTAAAATTACGGGACATGGTTTCTGGTCCACCCTATATCATTCGATAAAAAGAGAAAAAAAGTACAGGATAATTACTTATGTGTCTACTCCTGTTGTCAGAGTCAGAGTCAGAGTCATCCAAGCATATGCGAGAAGAGGGCAGATCCTTCAAAGGAAGTGTTCTCCCTTCGTCCTCTTTCAAATCAAAATCGACTCTCTCTGGACTTTCGAGCTCGTACGGGCGTGGCCTCAATAGTGGCGATTCCAAACGATTTTCAACAAAACGAGACGTCCTTCGAACCTTCTCCGGCGATCCCAAATCCCGAAACAGGACGTCGGCAGTCCCTGATCCGGAAGCAGAGCAAGTCGACGCTTTTCGGGCTAAAGGCTGACGCCTTGATTCCTCGTCGCAGGTTTCCCAATCTGTATCCGTATTAATTTTCTCGTCGTCGTTCCTCTTGGCTCGCTTCGACTTCCTTTCCGGTTTCGAAGGAGCCTTCTTCGGCTGCAACTTCCGCTTCCTCTTCTGCTTCCTCGCGAAACTTTCCAGCAGGATCTCCCTCCGATTTTGCTCCCTCGCCGACGAGGAGTTGGAATCGATCCCGGACAGACTTATGCTGCTCAGCTTCTTCGCCTCGCCTATCACCGGCGTGCTGCAGAAATTCGAACTCCTCCTGCACCCGGCGATAGTCTGCCTCTTTTGCTGCTTCTCGAAAGAGGACGACATTTTTTTTTTTTTTTTTTTCTATCTCTGCGCAACGGTGACGCGTCTAACGGTGTGATCCGCACGAGCGTGTCATTGATCTTGTTTGAACAGCTCGTCGATAACTCCCGACTATCATCCGGAAGTTTCGTTCAGAGTTTCAAAGGAAGGTGATTCACCTTCGTAGGGGTTTCTTCGAGTTTCTTTCCCCCCCGTTTACGAGCTGGTATCGTCATAATCTCTGAAAGAGCGTAACTGTGCCTGGATCTAGATAGATAGGTTGCTTGAATTTTTTTTTTTTTCTTTTCGAAATTTTCCAACTCGACGTTATCTGCTACGTTATCTTACAATCGAGTGTGTGAATGCAGAGTCGCAGATTCAAAGTTTTACCAGCTTGTAGTCTCTGATAATTCCGAGTTTTCGTTCTTTTTTTTCTTTTTCTTTTGCAGATTTTAACCAACTCAATGTAGGTAGATTTGAAATCAATGCAGGTAGATTTTCGCTTTGCTTCGAATTTCGACGACTTATCGCCGTTCAAAATTTAATAATTTAGTAATTCTTTGCAATCGATTCACGATTGTATAACTCGACAATTCTAAGTCGTATTTTAAGTCGATTCACTCGTCGCTATTCAAAATTTCCGCGATTTTGCGCTTGCGTTTAATTAATTAATCTTGCACAGTCTAAAAACTTTGGACGTTCACGACACGATAATCTGCCAAAATATTTCAAACATTCGTTTTTCCGTTCCGTTCGAGAGCTTACATTTTAGAGCCGTGTGTAGTGAATGTTTCCAACGTAAATATCAGCGAACGACTGATGATTATTACCAGTCCAGAGTCTTTCAAATCGAATCAGAGTAAATACGCGTGTCGATACGTATAAGAAACTGTTTTCGTACAGTTAAGGTCAATAGATATGGGAAATAAAATTCTTTTATGCCGAGTATACTTATTTCGCGAAATTTTTGCATTTAGGAGCAAGTATCAAGGGACGACGTTTGTATTTTCAGATCGCTGAAACAGGAGGAAAGTTTTCGCGACTCGCGGAATCAACTGTCCGCGATGATTATCCGTGAAAATTCTTCGAAGGTTAACCGATCGATCCATCGAACTGATACGGTTCAACTTCCGTGGAAAGGAATGACGATTGAAACGCCAAAATGTGACTCTTTAATCTATTCCGTTCTGTATGTGCTCACGCTACGTAGAAAAATAATTGCGAGCATATGAATGATATGAATACGTAAGCCAAGTCTCCGAGCTTAATAGCCAAACTATAATGGTGCTGTCCGAGGTTTCTGCTAACAAAATTTCAATAAAAATACGAAATACTGGGGATGAGAAATATTTATGCAAAGAATAGCATATAATCACTCAGTCGACATGATCGTTATTGTTAATGATTGATGTCAATGTTCTAAAAAATGTGCTAGTTCAAAATTTCTGCAACAAAATTTCAATAAAAATACGAAGTACAAAGGGGGCAAAATATTTAAGCAAAAGTAGCACATGATCATTATTGTTAATGATGATTTTCTATCTCAAAACGACTAACGTTAATAGTAAGGTTCTGTCTCAAAATATCCACGAAACGAAAAGAACCTCAAGCTCCTTCTTCTTCTGTCAATAATCGACAAACAGAACGAAAATTTGATCAGATGATATTCGTCAAGCAAAACAAATAATAGAATAGAACAAAATATCAAACAAACAATGTAACAAATAAACAAATAAAAAATCAAATAAAAAAACACAAACAAATAATAGAACAAAATATCAAACAAACAATTTAACAAATAATAGAACAAAATAATCAACAAATAGTAGAACAACATTTGATATTCATCAAACAAACGAAACTTCATGTGCTCCGATAATAAATCTTGCAGTCGTAGGTACATACGCGCGTTGCTACGGCCCTGGTTTCCAAAGGTACCTACCAACCGCGCCACCCAGCACACCGTCAGTGCACGCTGGCTCGTCGCGCCGGTCGCATCGTTCTCTCTTTTCTGTGTCCAGTTTGACAGCTGTACAGCCTTCTTGGCATCCCTCCCAATTTTCCCTTTTACGCTAATACTTTTCAAATCTCCTTCGTGTGTACCTTCGAATCGATCGGCAAGCACAAGATCTATATATATCGCGAGCCGGAGATCGAAATCGCTAGATAGAGATTCGAGGAGTGGAAGTGGAAGCGATCAGGATGCCGGCGGACGCTGAGCTCAGTAATCTGCTTAGCAGGAGGCAGAGGATCAACGAGGAGCTCGAGGAAGGGAAGGAGGTGAAAAAGCAGTACAAATTCGTCAACGTTTACACGGAGTTCCACGAGCTGTCCCGCCGCGAGATCAAACAGTACGAGGAGACCTTCAACAGGTGAGCCAGGCCTTCGTCGTTTCTTTATTTCTTTATTTTTTTTTTTTCCTCTCCCTTCCTCCCTGCCCCTTCGCCGCTGTAATTTTTACAGACGAGTCGTAAGTAGTGAACATTTTTATCGTCGGGTTGTATTGTCCACGCTGTACGAGTGTGTTGTGGGGGTTCTTGGAACGAGAACCTTGGACCCATATCTTTCCTTCAGCGCGAAGGGTCTCTCTATTTTTCTATGGTATTTCTTTGTGCGTAGAAAAGCTCGAACACAGCATTGTTCGATCTACGATCTTGGAGCCTGGTGCTACATCTATCATTTCGTTCTACGTCAGACATGTTTCATTTGAGAGTTGGTTATTTATTTTTGTCGCTATTTTTATTTAATTACAGTTAGTTTTATTTTTATTTTTAGTTTATTAGTTTTATTTTCATTTTTGTTTATATCACTCGAATTATAGTGTAGATTTATTAAAGATTTATTTTGTTAACGCGGTAGTTATGCATATATATACATATACATTATCTAAGCAAATGGCTTGTGGACAAAATATTAAGGTATGATAAAGCTTGTAAATCTGACTATGAAAAAATTCTGGTGCAAAATTGATTCTATGTTTTTCAATTTTTTTAGCCAGGAAGAAACCTAATCTTAAGGATTAAAAAATAGCTTCAGTTTCCTAAAACTATATAGAATCTTAACTAGATAGTCAAGTTTATTTTCATGATTTTATACTTTATTTAACAATAAAAAATATTTTTCTTAAAAATTTTTGTTACTGACTCAATTTTGCACCCCACTGTATACATATATGACTTTGGTTGGCTAGCAAAGATATTAATATAAATAAACAAATGAAAATATCTATCAACGCTAGAATATCCGTATCCGACAATTGATATAAATAGATTTATACAATTACTCCGTTTCCTGTCTAAACAGAAATTGATATTAATTTCAACAAGAATATTCCGCATCCTTTAAAAATTAAAGAACGAAAATCCGAAATCAGCAATATTGTTGCGGTGTTAAAATAGCAAAGTTGCACAGATTATTTGTAAAACTTCTCTAATAAATAATACATATTTCTTGCGAAGAGGGGGGGGGGGGAATGGCCATTTTAAATGTCCCGCCGGAAACTGAATTGAACATTACAATTCACTTTTTTTTTTTTCTATTTATATAACTAGACTGTTGATGACATCCGAAAATGTCCCTAAATAATAATCAATGTCTATACGATCGAGCAAATTACCATGGAAATAAGAACTTGTCGAATAGACAATATAGTTGATCGATAAGTTCTTTAAGTTTGTTATCAAAGATTCGAAGATAAAGCGTGAGGGAATCGAGAGTGAATCGCGACTCTTCATTACGTTTCTCTCCCCGGTCAGATACACTGAATAATTAATAAGACGTTCTTCTGCTCTTCGATTCGTAATTATCGAAATATTCCCTCTCATCACCGGTAGAAAAATACGAAAGTAAATTGCTGCACAAGTTGCTCTCGCGAGTTTCGTAGAATTTTTTTGAAAAGTTACCGAATCCCAAGTATCTTCAAGTTGTACGTACAACAACCGTGTCGAGTATCCTACCATTCACGTTCGAACGCTGTTGGCGATCCCCCACCACCCCCCAAAAGAAACATCCGAAAACGATTGCTCGTCCAGGAATAGACTGGAAACACGCGCGAGCGTGTGTTCACAGTGAGTTCCCAGAGAGTTACGATCGAGCCTCGGCCAGATTTTCGCGAACGTGGAAAAAGGGAAGAGAACGATCGCGAGTCACGCGAGCGTCGTTACGAAACCGCAGATGGTAGAATTGATGACGTAGTTATTTCGTGGCGGGCCAGAGAGCAAGAAAGAGAGAGAAAGAGAGGGAGAGAGTGTTCTCGCCGTGAACTCTCCCGTGCACAGCCCAAGGTGTGTTTGGAGGAGCCAGGACGCGGAGCAAACCTGGCTCTCGAGGTCTGTCCTCCGTCTCTCTTGTTCTTCTTGCAGGTATTTCTGAGGGAGTCAACCCGGGGGGAGAGTCAGCAGGTTTGACAAGCCACAGAAACTGGGTGGATGTGTGGCCGGGCCACTCGCGCTGCATCTTCTAAACTGAACCCCCGGCGTGCACGCTTATTTCGTCATTTGTCCAATACACCAAACAAACAGAATAGAATACACGAATGTACAAACTCAACGAGTGGAAAAAAAAAAGAAAGAGTAGATACGATACTCGCCGAAACACGAAAAAAGAAAAACAAAAAAAGTGCCGATGAATAGGAGTCGAAGTTGCAAACGATTTTTAACCACTTGCGCTGGCAACCGATTGCGGACCGTAACGAGTGACCAAAATGACCGTATACGATAATTCGTCGCTTTCTTTTGGAACTCGTTGTTATGATATCACCGGATCGAAATTATTGAGAAGTAATAAATTTATTATTTGTTTTGCCTATTTCGTTTTACTGAAATATACTCAAAACTGAAGGAATGAAAAAATTCCAATTTTGGAACAAAAAATTTTCGACGTGCGTGGCACGTCATTTCAGCGCAAGAGGTTAAACTGACTAAAAATTATTTGAGTATCCAAGAATACACCAAACAAACAGAATAGAATACACGAAAGAGTAGATATGGTGCTCGCCGAAACACGGAGAAAAAAACAACTCCCGATGAACAGGAGTCGAAGTTGCAAACGATTTTTAATCACTTGCGCTGGCAACCGATTGCGGACCGTAACGAGTGACCAAAATGACCGTATACAATAATTCGCCGCTTTCTTTTGGAACTCGGTCGGTATGATATCACTGAATCGAAATTATTGAGAAGTAATAAATTTATTTTTTGTTTTACTCAAAACTAATGGAATATTGCAATTTTGGAATAAAAAATTCTCGACGTGCGTGGCGCAAAAGGTTAAACTGACTAAAAATCATTCGAGTATCCAAGAATACATTGTTATAAAATTATAAATCTGTTATTTCGACCACTTTGGTACAATTATAGTGTTAATTTGCGGAAGAGTCGATTCTCTTTTTTTTTTTTTTGGAGTAAGTCACGTAAAATAAACACGCAATTGTAACGTTTATGATACACTCTAAGACTTTCGTCTTTCCAAGACCGCAGTGTCCAACGAGGTCGATTACCGAGAAAGTGTACTGAATCGTCAAGAAATGGACCCCGAGGATCGAAACAGCACGTTTCTCTTTAGGAAATCCGCCGGATAAATTATTTACGCGAGTGCACGTATCGGGAGGCGATAGCTCGGTAAATCCGAGACACCACGAAGGTTTCACCGCGAGTCCGCAAGCACGTGGACGAACGTGTCGCGCGCGATGGATGGCACCTCGGCCGGAAAGACGCCTGAAAGACTCTGTCCAAGGAGTCCTCGTCCTCTCCATTGGAGAAACCCACTTTTCCTCGCGTTCTTGGTTTTGTCGGTCTAACCACGGGCCAGACCGCTTCTCTGCCTCTCGCAAAAGCCTCAACCCAGTTGAAATTCATCACTCCACCGCATGTGGCGATACTTTCTTCGACCTCTAGCCCCGACGATCTCCGGATACTTTCCAAAGAATTTCATCGAAATTTTAAGCCAAGTGAACTTTGATTTCTACGAGGAATCTCTAGAAATTGCGAAGAGTCACGTAAGGAAGAGGCTATAGATAGATTTCAAGAAGTAATCGTCGATGTGAAGCAGTCTCGAATCGAACGAGTGAAATTTATCACGGGAGGACTAGTTTTGTAGCCCATTACGATGAAAGTGAATCTCATTAAGAGTTTAAATTCCAGGTTTAACACAGTAAAATCGACAGTTCAGCGCTCGAAACATTTTAACCGACAGTTCGGTTGATGAGTTTCTTCTGTTGTGTACATAGAGCTTGAGACACGATCCCAATAATATATAAAGTGAATATACTTGCTGTACGAGAGAGATCGGGCGTGTCTTTCTTTCTTTCGTTCAATTCGCCGATTTTGGAGAGTAACAACTCCGCATCCTTACGAAAGTCCAATCGAAAATGACAAAAATAAATTCCTTGGCTTCTTCCTTGTGCTTCTTCGAACGCGTCCTTGCTCCAATCGTGCTCTCTGTTTAGAAGAATTCGAGTCGAGTGGCGACGTAAGCACTGCTCACCTTACCATCCCACGCGCGGATGCAATTTAATCTCGCGGTTGTAAATACTCTTAAAAAGGAGCCACAGCAATCGTAAAACGACTCCAAGAGACTTGGAAACCGCTTATTGTGGCAATTTTTCGTCTTTAGTTAAGTGATGACGTCTAGTCATGTTGCGCAGAAACGTCAAAGAACGTTTCTCTTGCCCTCTTTCCTCCTCTGTTTTCGAACAGAGTTAGATCGTACGAAGAAAGTGATTAAAAAATCACTTTGTACAAGTGAGTTTTATGATTCATCGAAGTGTCAATGACAGAGTGCGTAAATCAGGTATTTGTCGAGTCTGATTCATTGGAAGTATTGAGGTGACAATTTTAGCTTGGGCTCTGGTTGTTGACAAAGAGTAGTTGTTATGCGATAAATCTGCGTTACGTATGTTGTGTACACGGTGAATCATGAAATTGTACTATACAAAAGTTCTTCGAACTTTATTTTATTGCGGAAGAGAAACAAATATTTGGAGCGTTTACCGCAGCGAAGAGCATAACCGTATCAATGACAATTGTCGATAATTTCAACAGATAGAACTTCGTAAAAAAAAAAAAAATCATGCACAATGGTGTTGGTTTTATTTTAAAGTTTTAAAGTTTCTTTCTAAGATTTTTTTTAATGTTTTCAAAGTCTTTTTAAGTTTTTTTTTTTAAGTTTTCAAATCTCTACTTTGACAGTCAAGAATTTGTTTTTTTCGTTTGTAATGGAAGGGAAAGTGAGGATACCTTTTTCCCGAGAGTTGCAAAAATCCAAATAATGCGCGAATGCCACCCCACGTCGACAATTTTTTATCTCAAAATTGCAATATTTTCTCAGTTTTAGGTATATTTTAAGTATAACACAGACAAATAATAAATTTATTACTTCACAATAATTTCTATCCAGTAATATCATACCGACGAGTTCAAAAAGAAAGCGACGAATTATTGTAGACAGTTTGGTCACTCGTTATGGTCCGCAATCAGTTGCCAGCGCAAGTAGTTAACCTCTTTGTCCCAAAATTGCAATATTTTCTCAGTTTTAGATATATTTTAAGTATAACCCAGGCAAAACAAATAATTCTAAATAATTCTTAAAATTTTGTACCGAGGGAAGATTTTGTCCAATTTATTTAGACATTTAATTTACAAGCACCGGGCCGATGCGATCGATTTCATTTTGGCGTTGACCGCAGCTAAAGAGGTTTTTAAAAAGAGACTTTTACTCGATGGGAAACAAGCACGGGTTCGAACCGCAATCAAGCCGGATAACGAACAGCACCAGTGGTTTCTTTGTCGCGTAAAAGTAAAAGGTCGTTCGGTATCCGCGAATTTCACAACGCGATTTCTAGCTGTGTTTCAGATAGTGTTACACAAAACCAGTGTTCCGTCCGTTTGGATACAATTACGTACCAATTAACTATTTTTAACGATGGAAACTTCACAAAAATCCATTTTCTCCAAGATACGTGTCGCGATAATTCTAATTTCTTAATGACTCTTCTCATCTGCGTTGAAAGTAGGAATTAAACGATTTTAAATCGTAGCCTAATGTAAAACTCATTTTCTTGTGTCGACCTGAGTAAATAATTGGAAGACGTTAAGTAAGTTTTCAATCGTTTTTTAATCACAGAATAATTAACCTTCTCTGGTCGTAAAAAAACTAAAAAAAAAAAAAAAAAAAAAATACTGTAGATATGCCCTTTCTAACCTAAAAAAGTTATTACTTTTGATTTGATTTCGTTGTTGGTTCTAATTTCAAGACAAAGTGAGGTCAGATGATTATTGAAAGCGGAATCTGAGTAAATAATAAATAAGTTTTGATGAATCTCAATCATTTTAATTACAGAATAATTAATTTTTGTGGTCGTGAAAAAATAACAGTGTAGAAAATATTCTTTTTAACCTAGGAAAATGATTACTTCTGATTTGATCTCGTGGCTAATTTCACGACAAAGTGGAGGGAGATGGTTATTGAAAACGGAAATAACTTGAGTAAATAATTGGAGAGTAAATAATAAGTAAGTTTTGATGAATCTCAATCAGTTTAATTACAGAATAATTAATTTTCTGGTTGTGAAAAAATAACGTAGATAATATAATAGAAATAGTGTAGAAAATATTTTTTCTAACCTAGGAAAATTATTACTTCTGATCTAATCTCGTAGCTGATGATTATTGAAAGTGGAAGTAACCTGAGTAAATAATAAGTAAGTTTTGATGAATCTCAATCAGTTTAATTACAAAATAATTAATTTTTGTGGTCGTGAAAAGATAACAGTGTAAAAGGTATTCTTTCTAACCTAGAAAAGTTGTTACTTCTGATTTGATCCCGTGGTCGGTGTTAATTTCAAGAGAAAGTGGGGTGAGATGGTATTATTGAAAACGGAAGTGGTGAGCAGATAGACGCAACCTACATGGTCGCATCCACCAGCAAGTGACAAACTTCTACGTTTTATCAAATGTCAGCGAACCTGTGTATCACAGCACATTACAAAAACAGCGATATGTATTTATAGTCGAGCGTGATAAATATTTAGTTACTTATCGAAACATTGGTCTTCTCGACGCTCTGTCACCGTTCTCTCGTTATTATTTCCTGCTCGATATTTGGGAAAAATTTTCACTCGCAGGCTCTCTTCTTTTGTGGAAGCGAGCTGGCCTTTAAAATTATCAAGATAGAAGAGTATACATGAGCATAAAGGTCTGTTCTGCTCTAATAATATCTGTCCTAGTATTCAAGATAAAATCTACATTTAAATGCATACAGATTTATACATATATACTCTTGCGATTCATGATCCAAGGAAATACAATCAAAATACAAAAAAAAAGAAAAAAAAGAAAATAAAATATAGGAATCGCTGTATAATTCCCACGTGGAAGATATACATATAAATTGCAACAGCGTTCACTGGGTATGCATGGCGCATGACATTATTATACATTAGCTTCATGAAACAATAACACAACATATCAGGACAAATTACTTCCGCCTTTAAATTATGATCACGATGCTGGTTGTGTTGCAGTTGGTAAATATCTTTAATATCCCATTATTTGTCGTTTATAATATTTGTTTAGCTACTCAGCAGTTGTTCATCCGTTTCTCAGAAAATTAACATACTTCTTCTCAACTACTGAATGATAAAAATAATTATTGGTCATTAAATTTAACAAAATTTTCCAGCGAGAAGCCTGACGTGGCAATATTTGAATTATATTGGATACGCTGTTTTCCATTACCGTTCTACGGAGGGGCTAATAAATCGATAAATGATCCGACGTGCCGAAGCACCGAAACTTGAAGCTGTTTGTAATAAATTACAGACGACCAAACAAGTTGGAGAGCCGCACGAGGAGAGAGGTACATACATACAGGCGTTCTCTCTCTCGTTACCGCTAAATTACACGCGTCGGAGGTAGAAATTCCGGCTGTGCGTCGCTTACACGATATGACACGATCTGTAATCGTGAAAACCGGTACATAACACGATGCACAACGTGCCTGCGTTACATTGTTCCAGCCTTCATGCGTACGCGTGTGCGTGCGTACGTAGAAATTATTTTTCATGGGGGGCACGTTCGAAAGGTTGGCCAATGGTTTTCCAAATTCTACGCGCGACAGCGGGGGTCGGTTGCGCGGTACCGGAAGTCGTCAGACTGCGCGCGCGTTGAATTCGTTCTGACCGTGACTAACCGTAGGTACACGTAACGCTTTGATTCACACGCGTCTAAGCAAGTAAGTACATACACTCTGAAAGTACGTGATTCACTCGTCACACGTTGCACACTTTGATCGCCAATCCCGCCGATTAAATTTTCAAATGAGACGCGTGATTGAATCGAATGGCCACTCTATGCCGACTCTATGAAACCGCGGATGAAAGCTATCAACTGAGGTCTGATCTCTTTCGTGAGTATGTACATATTGCTCGTTTTGTTCTAGGAACATTAGTAATTTCTCAGTCAATTGGTAATTCATTGCTACTTGCATTTTGAAGACTTTTATGGCACCACTTCTAGACCAGAGTTCTACGAGTCCCAACATTCTCATTATCTGACAACGTGTTGGATTGTCGCAAGTCGAGGAACAACAATTGTAATTTTCAGAGTAAGTTTCATTCTACGCTGCAATCGTGGCCAAGGATGGAAAAGAGAGTACCGTTCTATTCTCAGCAGGTCTTCTTATATTTTTGTCTATGATCCAAGAGAGTAGCTACTGGAATTTGTCCTATAAATAACTGTTCACAGGTCACTTTAGGGAGACTATTACTGACTCGAGTGTTAGCACTGCCTGATTGACAGATTCATCCAAGGAATGAGACACGAACCTAGGGTTCTAAGTTCGAAAGGCAAACTTCAATAGACTTCAATTCTCAATCTTTTCTTTCTTCGAACATGTGCGAAGTTAAATTATTTGGCGTGACAGTTATACGTGAAGCAACTCGTACGTGAGGTATACGATATTATGAAAGAATCCACGCGATGGAAACCGATAGAACTTTCCATCTGAAACGGGGGAGGGGCATGACGCATTGTTCGTTATGGATGAAACGCTACGGAACGAAAGCCTAATTATATCCGCCCGCTTCACTTTCTCGCCGAATGCATAATCGATCGGAGTTTGCTTGGTTTCCCAAGCCCACCAACGATCAGAAGTATCATCCAGCGGTTTATTAGGAAGAAAATTGGTTCATCCTCGCGGAATGCGGTCCCAAGTTTGGCGCCAGCTTGTTTGTTGTATGTATGTACAACGACAGGCGAAACCGTTACTTCAAAACCATTCGCAGAAGTCACGCGTTCTGAATACGTAAAAGCAAAGTGTGTAGAATTCATTCGACCTGGCAGACCTGGTGTCGTGAAGATATTTTCATATAGATCATACTCAAACAGTGCCAGGGTATTCCCCTGTTGTCGAGGATCGAGCTGTTCTTTAACCCAGTTCTCCTCACTTTGTTGTTTGTGGCTGTAATTTCGAAGCTTCATTTTCGAATTCAGCTGTCTTCATCTCATTTCTTCTGACCTCGTCATTCGTTTTCAATTTATTAGCTGCAATTTCGGAGCTTCTTTGTTGCAACTTTGTTTCAGTGTTGTCGATTATGAGAAAATTTGTTGCGGATGCACGTTGTTTCCGCATTGTCTTCGCTTTGAAACCTGCAGCCGACTATTCATTGAATAGCGGCCATTATCGTTCGGTTCATCCGGGTTTAAAGGTTTTCCGCGATTCAGCGGAAATCAAGTGCACATCTCCAACATACAACGCGCCGCCACCACGAGAACGTGCCATCTATCCATCGTATATTAAGGATCGTGCACAATAAGACCTTTCTTTCTTTTTTTTTCTTCATTTCTATTCAGCAGTCACGCTCGATTGCACTTTTCCATTAACGCCGTTCCTCTTTTGTTACACTCCCGAGCCGAGTGTAGAGTTTTTTCTTCGTCAGATACCTCATTGATCCGTATTTTGCAACTTGAAACCTCGATCGAAAAGTTTCCAATTTGACTTCCAATCTTGGAGCTCGGACGGATAATCTGGATTATTTACAAAACCACGAATTTGGGACAAGCGAAAACCTGAAATCCCGAAATCTTTGACCATTTTTTTTTTTTAATACTTTTGGCCATCACAATCAGTCAGTTGCCTCCGAATCGACTGAAAGTGATAATTTTGCATTTTCAAATATTTATTCTGTCTGTACAAACAGAACTTAAAAAAGATTGAAATTCAGGTGGCAATTGTCGAAGATAAATGGCCAATTTTTGGATCAGGACCAGTCGATCGAGAAGACAGAAAGTGGGAACAGTTGGAGGCGTTTTTTTTTTTTTTTTTTTTTTTAATCTTAACGAGCGCAGAAACACGATGACGTGTTCGCGAGCGCAAAAGAAGAAAATCTCCGCTGCATCGATCTCGGAAAGAATGGTACTAGAAAAGGGTGAGAGGAGCATATCGGACGAGAAGTCACTAGGCAGCCACCTTGACCCGATTCCCTCTGGACAGTCTTGGGAAACGAATCGTGCACGGCCAATAGTGCAAGAATCGATTTTGCGATAACAATACCTGGTTTGCTCCTGCATATAGTTGTATAATAACTTGGCTGGCCTGGTTTCAAACAATTCCCGTTTACGATCGTTTTCTATAATCTACGGAAAACAGGTACAATATTGAAACAACATTGTGAAACTTTTGTATTATGAAAATTATGAAAAATTCGATGGAAAATGAAATTTCTCTTGTAGGTTCTTTCTGTTTCTTTTGCTGTTGTTGTGGAGGGGATCTTTCGTTGGAAGTGAGATAAATGGAGTGTGAATGAGAGAGAGAGAGAGAGAGATAAAATGGATCGAAAGGTCAAACGTGGAATAAAAGTCAGAAGTTGGAGGTCATCTCTTCTAGGTTGCAGAATCTAGCAACTCTCTGGAGTCACTCAGAAAGAGTTGAGAAATTCAACTCGAAGTAATAGTTTTGGCAAATTATTGCGATCAATGTTAATTTTATTGAAACGGAATGGCGTTAATGTAATAGGATTTCACAGAGTTTGATAAACAACTTAGAGAGAAATTACGTTGCAATGGAGCTTTATAGTTACATAACGATGCTTAAAAACTATAGTGTAGTGTTATTAAGAAGTATTAGGAATATTAAGATATGTGTATATATATATATTCTTTATAACACTACACTATAATTTTAAGAATATAATTATAATTACAAAAATATAATATATTCATATTATATTCTTAATGCTTCTTTATAATATAAATATATACAAGAATAGATATATAAATTATTAAACATATATATAAAAATTATTACATAAAGAAAATAAGAATATTGAGAAGCATTAAGTACAAAGAAGTATTAAAAATTACTAAACCGAAGTTAGCGTGCATTGTCGTTTAAGTATAACTATAGATAATTCCATGAACCAAATATCGAATCGTTGAAAATAAAGGAAAAAAGAGAGATTCAATTGTATGGCGATGAGTTCGAGACAGATACGTCAGCAAGGCAGATTAAACAAGCTTATCAGTCGAATATTGAAATTAGCTGTGAGATCTGTGAACAATTCAGACGTACATACAAACGGAGATAACCCGAGTTCGGACAAATGTGTTTGCAGTTCTCTTTCACTCATATTGATCAGCGCTGTTTGACCATGCTTACAAACGCGTAACCTCGACCTTCGAACAATTCTTGCTCTTCACCTCGGAACGAAAAGAGCTTCTAGCCTTATATGCCAACGATTCGATTAACTTGTTCATTAATTCAGAGTGCTCAAAAATAGATATACAGTGCCGTATATATTCCAATGTTTCTTGAACGAGAAGAGAACACAGCATGAAATAAAAATTAAATTGCAGATTGAAAATTCGAACTCTCTCTTCTTTTTATAGTTATCAGAGACTTCTCGTCGATCAAATTTTCAAATTTTTCATAAAATTCTGCTCTTAGAACTCTGACTTCTAATTTTTTGTCTACTCTGCTCTTTTCATAGAATTTTGATTTCTAATTTTTTGTCTACTCTGCTCTTTTCATAAAATTCGGCTCTTAGAACTCTGACTTCTAATTTTTTGTCTACTCTGTTCTTTTCATAGAATTCTGATTTTTAATTTTTTGTCTACTCTGCTCTTTTCATAAAATTCTGCTCTTAATACTCTGATTTCTAATTTTTTGTCTACTCTTCTCTTTCCATAGAATTCTGCTTTTAAAATTTTGACTTCTAATTTTTTTGTCTACTCTGCTCGTTTCATAGAATTCTGTTTCACAGAACTCTGCTCTTTCTTTTTAGAATACGAAGAGAGATACGCGTAAAAGAAGGAAGGAGGAAATCAAGCGAAGTTATTAAAATTCATAGTATTCTCTAAATTATTCTGGCCAAAGAAGCCTATCGTTCGAACACGAGCCACTGGAAATTGTTTTCCCCAGATATCGTTCGGACTGGAAATTAAATGTTAATCACATACAATTACCAGCCTGTTATCAATCAAAGTGAGTCGAGAAACGCAGGGGAAAAGAGTCGTAAGAGGAGTCGGAAACCGTGAATCATCGAGAATTTAATCAATGGACGTGCGTATAGAACAGTGATTGCGCAACGTGATTCAAATTCCATTTTTTTTTTTTTTTTTCTCGTGAAGAATAGTTTACGATAAAATTCAAGCTGGCTCAATTTTATTTACTTCTAGAGTTCCTTTTATCCAGCTGAGTATAAGCTCGGTCAAATTACTTTGGCGCGTTGATCGAACGAAGAAGAAAAAAAAAAGGAGCGCGTGTCGTTATCTGATAAACCATTATCATAACTCAGATTCTGAACCTAAAGAAGCTGGCCTAATTTTACGATTGAAAATCATATAACTGGATTAAGTTATATGTATTTTCGCTTTCTTTTTAAACAGAAATTTTAAATTTCAGTACCACATTTCTTTTTTAATTATACTTAAATATACTTTACTTTATATACTTTTTAAGTATACTTAAATATACTTTACTTTATATACTTTTTAATTAGTATAATTAAATAGTATTTTTAGTATTATATAACTATATTAGTAGTATAACATAAAATAATGTTATAATATAAAACTTAAATAGTATTAAATATATTAGTATTATAATATAAAATACTCAAATAGTATTAAATATATTAGTGTTATAATATAAAACCCTTAAATAATATTAAATATATTAGTGTTATAATATAAAATACTTAAATAGTGCTTTTAGTATTA
The DNA here is from genome assembly GCF_011392965.1 of Frieseomelitta varia. Lineage (NCBI taxonomy): Eukaryota > Metazoa > Arthropoda > Insecta > Hymenoptera > Apidae > Frieseomelitta > Frieseomelitta varia. The sequence goes on from NW_025110152.1 coordinate 907,910, forward strand.
TGTAAGTATATTAGTACTATAGTATTTTAGTATTATAGTAATTTAGTATTTTAGTATTATAGTAATTTAGTATTTTAGTATTATAATATTATGTAAGTACATTAGTATTATAGTATTTTAGCATACTTAAATAGTACTTTCATGAAATGAAAGGGGGCACTGAAATAGGGGGCGTGTTGTCCCCTTCGTATCATTAGAATACGAACGTCGAATTCGATCGTATTACACTTTGTAACGACATTTTGTGACTCGAGAGTTGGGCTTATTCAATAGCAAAGATCGGAACAGATCTTAAGGCAAGAGTTGAAACAAGATTTCCATCTTTTATCTAATCTTCGACGAGAAAGAGAACGATCCTAGAGTTTGCCCTTACAATTAGAACGTGTTTGGTCGTCTCTAACAGTAGAACATTTCCAAAGACAGAGTTCCCAACTAATCGTATTGGATATATTTTTCAGGTTTGACGCTGGCCACGATGGTTTCTTGGATTTAGCAGAGCTGAAGCGCATGATGGAGGTCTTGGGAGCGCCGCAAACTCACCTCGGTTTGAAGGCAATGATACAGGAAGTGGACGAGGACGGCGACGGACGGATCTCCTTCCGCGAGGTTTGCCATTTCACCCATTGATCGCGATCATTTTCAACGCGCTCTATAATGAAATATGCAACCGGTGAAGAACTATGTAAATAAAAAGCACCCGGAAGCGATTCTGTTTACGTAACAGGTTCGTTTTCCCGGAAGTCGGCGCACTGGCGAATACTTTCGAATAAATAATGGACACGGACCTCGCTATTATTGTAACATAAACCTCAGTCTAATTATTGTCCATTCCTAACGAAATAACCGCTTCGTTTCAAACTTGATTCTCCAACAAAGTGGAAATTGTTACGTTTTCTAATTTGACCAGAGAGTTGTCGCACACTCGCCGCCCAATGCACGCTCCATAAAAATAGTCTCGCCCCATGGAGTGTTTGGCATGTTGCTCCTTCACTGTGGCCACAGTGTTTGCTCTTCACGGGAGCCAAGCCGTTCTGTCTCAGTGAAATGCTCTCCTTCTTTATTGAAAGAGTGAGATTCTCTCCTTTCTTTCCTTCTCTTCTTAATCTCCTGTAAACTGGCTTCTTCTTTCTTCTCTGTTGAAACGAAGTGTCAAATCATCAGCTGTGAAACAAGATTGTTTTAAGCGAATGGAGCAATTCTTCTTGGATTTTAAAAAAATTCACACCTAACCCAAACCTTTTTTTTATCCTTTTCTCCTTAGATTTGTCAACGGTGCCAAAAATATTTCGGATTATAGAACGTCGGATGAAGAACTTCTTTGAGTCTTCAGCAACGGCTTCTAAAGAAGAAGAGAGAGAGAGAAAAAAAAAGAATCGGAGCGTGCGAAGCAAAATATACTTGCGTGTCGTTAAAGGGAACTTTCGCCAGGCTGTCGCAGTGGGGAAGGATAAATCGCAAATGCTGAGGCACGCGTTGCCGTAGGAAGGCCCTGTTGTCCGATGCAAATGCACACACAGATGCACGTTCCTACGTGACTTCTCGTGGCGTGCAAACGAACAAAGCGTTCGATCCGCGTACACGCGATCGGTTTCATAGATCATCGTGAATCACCCCGCGTCACTGAACTCTCGCGGACACACGCTGACCAATCTTCCACCTTCTTTTCTTACTCATCGTTTCCTTGGCTGCTGATCGTTTTTATATCGAAACGACACGTACTGGCGGGGCTGTCGAACGATAGTATCTTCCGGTCGGATGATAACGCACACTATAGAGATGAGTTTACGATTTTGATTTTTCAATAATCGAATCTTCGAGCAAGACACCGAAACTCTTGGAACTTTCGAGACTTGGTGCTGATTTTATTTTGAGGAGACTTCAGTCTAAATTGTCTATGATTTTCTGTCGAGTCGTTGATTCAATTATGCTTCCCACTGTAAATATAATATATTACTTAAATTAATTAGATATATATTATATATTATTCTAACTAATTAACTTGAGCAATATATTATATATATTTTATATTATATAAATGAATTATAATATATTATATATTTATATAATAAATAATATATTGTATTATATTAATAATATATTGCTTAAGTTAATTAGTTAGAATAATACATTACTTAAATTAATTAGTTTTGTATGTATGTAAAAATGTAGAAGTTAGCACGTGGAAGTTGTCTCAAACTTATACCAGGCGCTCAGGTTTGTTGTATTCTGTCAAATTTCATTGAGACTCATTAGGAAAATGATTGACGATACTACTGTAATATTAGCCTGGTTTTATCTAATGCAGTTATTTATAACTTGTTACAGTTTCTACTGATCTATCGTAAGGCACGTGCTGGCGAATTGGAACAGGATTCTGGGCTGGGTCAGCTCGCACGTCTTACCGAGGTCGACGTGGACGAAGTAGGAGTGACAGGGGCTAAACACTTTTTCGAGGCCAAGGTACAAACGCTTCCATTATTTCTATTGGAATAAAATTCTTTTCCATCGTTGTTGGTTCAACTATGCTTCCCACTGTAAATATAATACGTTACTTAAATTAATCAGATAATATATTACTTAAATTAACTAGTGAGAATAATATATTACTTAAATTAATTGGTTTTGTAAGTATGCAAGAATGTAGGGGTTAGCACAAGTCTTCACAGTCTGCAATTGCTATTGCTATTGCACTCGAAGTTAACTGAAATTTTATAAGAGAGTTATAGATAGTCATAAATTATCTAAACGTAACGAAGAACATGTTATTTCTCAAGTTCGTTTCATAAGTTAATACGCACCATTGTCTTTAACAACAACGATGGAACGAATCACAGCGATGACAAATTCAGGATTAAGCAAATTGGATTCGTTGATCAACGTTATCCTCGTGGTGTTAATGATGCATTATCGTGATTTCCAGATCGAGCAGCTGCGGAAGTCAAGCAAATTCGAGGATGAGATCCGCATGGAGCAGGAGGAGCGAAAACGGGAAGAAGAGGAGAAGGCGGCGAGGCGAGCGCAGTTCAGGCAAAAGGCGGCGCTGTTTGGCAATTGAAAGGGAAATTTCACAGCTCTCCCCGTCTCTCTGTGCTTCAGCAGAATTACGAACGACGCACTTGAATTCAGTTCACGCCGGTTCCCGACAGAAATTGCCCGGCCAACACAATCGCGTAGATCGGTCGTAGTTTTGCAATTTTATGTAACGCTGAAATCAGCAAACAGGTTTCTCATTATCCTCCGATCCTCGTTTCAATGGAGGCAGGCGAAAAAAAGTATGATAGGGTCGTCGTGTTCTCTGATTTTTATAGAGGAGCAATTTTTTCTTAAATTCACCGGCGTGCTTTTCCTACGAGAAAATTGAGGATGTTAATTAAGCAGGCTACTGTTGCGAATTAATAATTATTTTAAAATATCTCGTTTTAATCGTAATCGGTCAGGAAGTTTGATAAAAACTGACTTATCGTATTTTTTACAGTGTTTGTTTTAAGTTAATTGAGAGTAGTTTTAATGAGTCCACGTAGCGACGTTTTTTTTTTTAAGTTAATTTTAATACCTGCGCATTGCCAGATCGTGAGAGATTCGCGTGTTATTTAAAAAAGGACAAACAATTTGCGTATTCTGCATTGTAAACAATTAAACGCGAGTCGTTTCATTCGAGAATGATTTGGCAATGTGTTAAATTCTTTTAATTCTCGAAAATCATCTTCTCTTTCTTTTTCAATCATATTACTATGCATGAGAGATAATCAATTGCAAAAATCGACATCATTTGTCAGAGGTGTGATTTACACTTTATGCTTTATGTGAGCATCGCTCGCTTCTTTCTATTCCTTTTATTTCTTTTTTAATCCTCTGGATTGAAAGCGAATACTCCACGCACCTGAAATTATTGAGAATGTTAGAAAGACAGATGGAAATATTTTTTATTGAGAAAAGGAGAGTTTACATTGAATGAAGCGGGATTGCAAACGAATTTTTAATGAAATGCACGACTGACACCGATATACCGATATATTACATGTATATGTATGTACATTAATTTATATGATTTATTTGATATTGCGTGTGAAGATGAGAAGAAAACATTTCGCAACATGCGTCCGATCGATGAGTTTCTTTCAATTTTCTTTCGAAATATACGAATTGTTGATCCATCAAATTTTTGCGAAAAATTTTTTGCAGTTCTTTCGCCGGAGAGATTTTTAATATTTAGCGTAGCGAGAACATCGACGATATTTTTTTTATCGATCCAAGTGGTCTGAACGATCGTGGGATAGCGTGCAATTTTACAATGTTCCGTTTCGAATTGATCAAAAACGTAAAGCAATTGAAAATTATTTTTATACGATTTTTGTACATGCGTTTCGGGGAAAAGGAAAGTTACTACGATCATGTATATGATTGTTGCGAACTGTACATAGAAAGTATATAGCGCAAATAAGTTTGTAAAATTATAGATTGTAAATAAATCTTTTTGTTCTGATAAATCTTTTCTATGTTCTGGTTACTCGCTATAACTGCTATTGGGTTGTATCTCAATAATGTGTAAGTACATGTTGCACTAAGTTTACGATATGTTAGCGTGTTGTATTATAAAATAAAAAGTGTAATTTACCGAAATCCGTATTAGAAAAATTGTACTGCGGTAACATCGGATTTTTCTTCTTTGATCGTTAATATTATTATGTAAATAACTACGATCAGTGATATAATTATTAATTACATACAGATAACGAAAGAAGTTGAGTGCCTAAAATCACTCTGTTTTGATGACACTGTTCAAAAGTTTACAAATTAATCGCCTTTAGTTGGTCTTTTTGCAATTAACGTCCTAATTTTGTAGCGACCGTTATCTCATCAAAATTGAAATCAGCGCCATCTACAACAAAGCAATCGTTCTGCCGAAAAGTATGTTTCCTGTAAACCGACATCGACTGTATATAAACTCCTAACATAAGAATATTTGTAAATTATATTTTATTTTTATTATTACTATGGAGATATTTACTTATTGATAGAAATGTATATATAGACTCCATTTTATAATTTGTTATTCATTCCTTAATTAACATTCACGGAAAAGTTATCTATTTGTGCTATAAACTTTATCTAATATATTATTGTTATTTAAATATCATTTATTATAATTTATTAAAAGTTACTAAAGTTACGAAGTTCTTACTTGTAGTATTATGATATTATCATCATAATCACTACAATTTGAATATTGGCGGCGCCAGCTGCTGGTAAACGTCGGTAACTTCAGAACCAATATTACTGATAGATGGCACCACAGTGTCCGACGAAGCACTAATTGAAAATTAACTTGCAAACTTTTGAAATTGCATTCTCGATTTTAAACCTTTAGCTTTTCTTTTATTTTCTTTAGTTTTTAGCTTGATTCAGCTTTCTCGATTTGACAGATGACGCATGAACAGAGTTTCAAATCTTGTTTAATAGATCAAAACTTTCTCTTAAATGAAATGTAATTTCTCGTAAATTACATTCAAAATCAAAGTCGAATCTGTCCGTGAACGTAATCGAAAACCTCAACTTCATATCGTACACACATAGAATGAAATTAACCACTGAAAATGGGCAAATCCTATTTTCCATTCTTGTCGTTAAGAGATTATTTCCGCTATTTTCCGCCGCTACGTGGCGCCAATAGTTCAGTGTCCACAAAGCGATTCAATTTTTATTGGAATAAATTACTGGGAACTTTTTGAACCTTCGCAATCGAGTCCTCTTAGTCGGGTACTCAGCTTCTTCAGTGTATTTCGTTCGATCTACGAAATGAACGAATAAGAATTTATAAATTTTTCAAACAAAAGATCTGTTAGCATCAATCAGCGGTAAGGGAACGTGAGGTTTCCATACATTTTATTCGAGTTATATCGCAGAAGTAATCATCTCGTGACATGAATTCAAGAATCTCTTCTGTATACATTCAATTGTTTATTCAATTCGTTATCTGTGCTTGATTCTTATCGATATTTGCGCGCCTTTTATATAGCATATTTGTCACAAATTGATAACGAGAATTTGATAACGAGCCGTGGAGCAAATACCTCTCTGCACGATGGCAACGAATAATCAGGTATGCTAGAGTTACAAATATCAAGACGATACTTTTGCAGAAATTTAAAAAAAATAAATAAATGATTGTTTCGCAGATCGAAAATACTGTCCACCTGTATAAAACGTTGGCACGAAATCCATCTCTGAGCAGCGCGAGAATCCTCGACGTTAGCGAGAACGGGATAACAATTCTGAGCGGTTGGTCTCAAAGGAATTTGGAAAGAAGAACAAACCAAAAGTTTTGCCAGACTCACATTCTGGACTCGAAGTTTCAAGTGCAGTCCGACAGCTTTCCTATGGATACTACAGTAGAGTACGTTGCATGCTTGTGAAAATGCAATTTGTCGTATGTTGTGAGATGTGTTGCACATCTGTAAAGAAATTCATTTTTATTGCAGGTCTTTATCTGATTATACCGAAGATAAGCAACGCAGAGCCGTATTGAGACAGGCCCTAATTGAAAATACCAATAAACAATTTATTGAGATCTGGGATAAACAGAGGCTCGTGAAGAATTATGATTTAAGTGCTTTAGATGTGCACGGCGATGTCTACACGGATTGTAATTATTATCCCAAAGTTGCATACAAATCGGATTAGCTAAGTGGAACCATTTTTCTGTTGTACCAAAAAGAACTTCTGAAGACAAAATCGAACTGTTTTAAAAGACAAATAAGATATCTTTTTTTTTATTGATGGTTTGTTTATAAGACTTGGAGGTCGTTATCGTTTTTCTTTGCTTGCTTAATTTGTATTTACCTTTTAAATATTCTTGTAGAAAGTGAAAAAACAAATTCAACGACCTATAGATTGGAAAAATATCCAAAAGTAATTATAGATTAATTATACAAAAGATAACGATAATCTTGAGATCTCGTAAATAAATTTGAACATTGAAAAAAGATATTTTCAGAATTATGTTTGTAGTGCAACTTTGCCCTCAGAAGTTTTTTCGTACAACAAAAAATAGATATCCATTTTTGCTTGTCCATCCTGTATATTCAATACATATGTAATATTTAACAAGAACTCAAAAATTTTGTTTTTTCGTTTCCAGCTGAATTTGCTTCTTTCCAATGGTCTCCAGACAAAACAAAAGTATTATATATCGCTGAGAAAAAGCAACCAAAGTCAGAACCATTTTATAAGCAGAAACCTATAAATAAAGAAGATAAAGATAAAAAGGAAGAAAATGTAACAGTGGTAAATTACTTTTTGTTTTTTTTTGTTTTTGTTTTTAATGTAAATACATAGTAAGGAACTTCAGCTTTAACTGGTGAAATACTTGGTATAGGGTAACGAATATATTTACAAGCCTCATTGGGGAGAACAATTGGTAGGTAAACACCATCCAGTTGTTGCTATCCTTGATACGACAACAGACACAATTTCAGCTCTCACGGGTATACCAGATGAACTATCACCTGCTCAAGTACTATGGGCTGCAGATAGTGAAAGTATCATTGGTGTAGCATGGAAACATGAGCCAAGACATTTAGGTCTAATTGCCTGTACTAATAGACTTTCTTGGATATTTTTATTAACAAAAGGACAATACAGTAAGAAATAGTCCATTTTACTTTTTAGTTTGTAAATTAAGATCATATATATATATATATATATATATATATATATATATATATATATATATATATATATTTATATATATATATATATATATATATATATATATATATATATTTACTTATATATATATATTTTTTTGGCCCAAAATAAATTAATAAAAATAATTTACTTATATATATATATTTTTTTTAGACAAGCTCTCAAAAGATGGATGTGCGGTGCATAGCCCAAGACTTAGTCCTGATAAAAAATGTTTAATCTGGTTAGAAAGAGAAGCAGGTGGTGCGCATCATAATGCTCATAGACTTATGCATCTTGAATTCACTTGTAAAAATTCTAAGGTATTTATATATTAGGATATACTTACCTTAATGTTAATTTTATTTAAATATATATTGTATTTTACGCAGGCTGATATACTCATAGACATTGTACATTCGAGTATACCTATCAAAAATGCTGAAAAATTTTATGGCTTATATGGTCGGTTACCACGCCGATGCTGGAGTATGAATTCACAGTATATATTTTTAAGTACAGCTCAACAGAATAACACACGTTCTTACATCGTTGACACAAGTAAAAATTCGTAATGTATTTCATTTTTATTCAATTTTCCCTTTGTTTAAGTCATTAGTAACAAAAATATAATTTGCAGAAACGAAAACTGTAACTGAGATCCAAAATGATAAAAGTAGTCTTACTATTTTGGACGTAAAAAATGATGTTATTGCATTTTCGGAAATGTCTCTTTTGGAACCACCTACGCTTACAGTAGGAAAATTTGACTCGAAAACAATCGCTACTGGTCACATTAAAAAATATAGAGTTTCTGTTCCTGAAACGATCCCTGGTACAGAAAATTTAATGTACGAGGGTTCCGAATATGATTACGACAACGACGAAGAAATTAGTAAGTAAATTATTAAAAACTTTAAGAATTGAAAAATATAAGAAACAGTCTTTTAATGATTTTTACTTTTTGTAGAACATTTTAATTTTATTTATTTTGGGCCAAAAAATGGAAATGATAAATCTGTACCTCTAATAATTGCACCACATGGTGGACCTCATGTTAACTATGCAAATTCGTTTATATTGGATTACTTTTTGTTTGTTTTATCAGGTAAATATTCACAATACATTTATAATAATTTATATTTCACAATCTATCTTAACTTTTTTCTAAAAAATGTTTTATTTAAGGTTTCGCAATAGTACAAGTTAACTATCGTGGCTCCACCGGAATGGGGTCAAAAAACGTTGAATATCTTCAAGGGAAAGTTGGAAACGTTGATGTGAAGGACTGTGTGACTGCTACAAATGAAGCTCTACGAAAATATCCATGGTTAAATCCAGACAAAGTAGGAATTACGGGTGGATCTCATGGAGGATTTTTAGTTACTCACTTAAGTGCTCAATATCCGGTAAATTCATAAACTATTCGTATATTCATATACTTAGCAAACGTAATAACAATATTCAGTAAAATGCAACTTATTTTTATAGGGTTTATATAAAGCTGTTGTTGCAAGAAACCCTGTAATCGACATTGCTGCTATGTACTCGATATCAGACATTCCAGATTGGTAAAAACATTATTGTATTATTAAAGATTTTTCATAGTTCTGAATTACTTCAATTATATTGCAGTCGCAATGCTCTGAGTAAGGAAGAAAGAATTAAGTAAGCTTAATTGTAGAATGAAATATTGTAAAAAATAAAAGAAAGAATAATACAAAGATTAGGTATCATATAGAAAATTTTCTTTCAATTATTGTCTTTGTAATGCATTTAATTTCAGGTGTGCTGCTGAAATCAATTATCCCTTTGATGAAAGTGCACCACTCTCGGAATCGGATCGAGTTGAAATGTTTGTGAAGATGTTTAAATGTTCTCCAATTATGCACGTTAACAATGTGAAAGCTCCAACCTTATTATGTATCGGTTCGAACGACTTGCGGGTACCTTCGTCTCAAGGGAAACTGTGGTATCAACGTCTTAAGGCAAATAACGTTAAAACAAAGCAAGTAGTTTCTATAAGTACAAATTAGAAATCATATTAAATTCAAAATCTCTTCGTACAGTTTCTTTAATAGGTATATATTTTTACAGAATGCTACTTTACGAAGATAATCATCCTTTAGCATCGGGAACTGCTGAAATTGATAACGTCATTAACGCTTGTTTATGGTTACACGAACATATTGGAATGTAAATGAAGATAATACAACGAATAATTTGTAACTTAATACACGATCAATTAACTAACGAGTATTTTTAACAATAATTGAAAAATAATCTTGTATAAATATATTTATTAAATACTGTATTTTTCCAACATTAAAAGCAGCTTATAAATTATAATCGAAATATCGTTTATCCTAAAATAGTACTTTTTCGTTGCTGAGTAATTGACTGTTCGTAGTAGTTTATACTTTAGTTCTTACAGGCTCTACATTTGTATCTCAGTACAGTTTTGCAGAATGAGTTATATAAAATATAAAAATATTTAGTATTATAAATGCTAATGTATACGATATTGACAAAAAAGTTGGTATAAAAATTCAGTATTTTTATCGAGCACTTGTTTGTGATTCACTTATATCTGATTCATTCAAAAAAGGCACTCATTCATACCATATATATATCTGAGGACTGCATTGTATACAGCAATATCTAATTAAAACATTAGATAATAAGCTGTCAGTACAAATCAATTACACAATAACTTACACTTACGATTATAATCTAACAGGATTATTTTGTTCTGGAAATAGGGAATCGTAACTAGGTGGTAAATCTTTATCAGCAACTGACGAAGGAACCGCGACTTCTAACATTGGTGCTGAGGGAACTGGTGGATTAACAGATCCCTCGGTTTCATGTGGCAGTGTACCCGGTCTTGAACACACGTCTGAATCGATAGACATAAGCACACAATCGGTAGACCAACATAATTTTTGCGACCTTTTACATATCCACAAACACATAACAAATATGATAAAGCATAAGATCATGGTAGTCACTGCACCAACTGTTACTTTTGTGCCAGTGCCAGAACTAATAATTTCATGAGTACAATTACCCTCGTCAGAACAAATATCTGGTACACAATTGTAAACCTCGTCACAAAAGTATTCATTTAGCATACAGGTGTTGTGACCAATTGATTTATATCTCTTGGAGTCCACATCACTGCAGTCTAAGATATTGAGTGTTATATTAAAATGATAAGTAATCATCAAATTCTTGAGATCAAGTTAACTTACTTCCAAAAGACGTGTAAGCAATACGAAGAGCAAGGTACTCCCCAGCTTCCAACTTCTCTTTCGAGATAAATATTTCAGTTTCTAATTCCGCATTAGATTTATGATTGCTTGGATCATATTCGGCATAAGTCTCTGATTCAGCATTATTTTCTGATTCAGGTACTGAATACTTCACTTTATTACGATCCACAGAACCACAAAACTTTTTTGTCTTGTGATAATCTTTTCTTTTGAACTGAAATGGATTGAAAGCCGGTTCAATTAGATTGGAGAACTAGAGAGATTTGGTAATGTTTTTCTTTTTCATCTAATACGACAACAATAACGTTCATTAAATATACTTACTTGCACATAATCCAGACATTGTGTCCCGTTTTTCCTGAAAGACATCTTTTGCACGACACCAAACAGTCCATAACCTTTAGCTGTTGTAACTTTGAACTTGCAATGGACATTCATGCGAACATTCCATCGGTCCAGCATGTGTTTCGGCTGGACGATTGCAGCACTGGTATTGATGTCTATAGTTGACACTTTACCAAGTATACTGCACAGCTTCTCCGATTCCAATCCATCTAAAAAAAAGAAAAAAAAAAATTGTACGTTAGACATCCTTCCCAATAACAACACTGAATAATAGATAGTAAGAAAACGAATGTATTTTATTGAAAAAAGCTCACATTCGTCGTAATAATTATTATGCGACATGCACGAACTGTAATTCACGCAATTGTTCGCAAGATACAGCAACCACAGAAGTAAAACATTTCGTCGGGCCATTTTTTCCAAGGGCTGTCAAAAATCCATAAAGGACACGGGCCACCATCGATTATTAACCAATGGTGTCTATGACTAATCCTTCGAGGAATATCCGTACGAAACGATGGGGGGAATCGCAGTAATTAACCGTTTTCCGCGAAAAATTGCTTGGAGACTCACTGTCCGCACAGATACGTCATTCTACGTTTATCAAAACAAAACGAATGTGCCTCGGTGCGTTCGAGAAAAACGAAGAGACGCGAGATCGGGATCGAGATCGAGATCGACAATCTCGACTCGACGGATTTCAAATGAAAACATCGTTGGAAGGAGGGTATCGTTGTTCTGTTTCGCGATTGAGGAGAACAGGCTCTCGAAGGCTCTTCGAGATAACGTTTATTGTGACATACGTGCAAGATGAAAGTAATTAAGCTTGATTTCGGTGAGGTAGAAATTGGCAAAACAGCGGTGAAGATGATAGATATATGGAACGAATCTTACGTAAGTGTGTATTCAGTATCTAATTGCCGATCTAAAGCGAATTTTTTTCTGTGAAACTTGTAGGCGCATAAATTTTGTAATATTTAACATGCGAAACTGTCTTGTTACGATTTTTGATACACGAAAGATAAACCTTCGAATTCTCTCTCTTTCCCTTTTTTTTCAACTACGTTCACAGAGATTGAAACTTGTAGTTAAAAAATTCATGGTTCATTAATTATAATTATACAAATCGATGTACGGAGGAGATTTTGATGACTGGTTATAAAGTTGTCCACGTTGTAAATTCCAATGACCTTCCAGGTGGATTACCAAAGTCAACACCCTTAATTCGATACATGTACATATAATCCGTAATTTTTGAAATAAGTTTTCGAGATATGATTTTGAATAAGTTTGAGATATACGAATAAACTCAATCTAAACTCAATCTATATGTATATATGTATATGTATAAATATACGGTTATGATCTTGATAAAAAATATAAATAAATATTTATATTTGAACTTTGTAATTCCAGCTTCTTAGATACACCGATTTCCCAACAAATTGTTTTGTTGACATCTAAGGAAAGAAAATTAAATTTGATTTGCAGAGAGAACAGATATACCAAGTTCAAAGGGATCCAATCACGAATCCATTGGATCACGTATTTCATTTACGTTCTTACACTTGGACTCTAGCACCCGACGAGAACTATTCATGCGAGATATGCTATCGGCCACACGTTGCGTTTTCAAAGAACGTTGACTATTTTATAATTGTAGATAGCAGTGCAGAATGTACGAAAATTATCACTTATGGATCTAGTATCGGTACTTGTAAAGTACACTTTATAACTCATTGTGAAATTTTATCTCACGTCTCTCTGTTTATGCATTTTATATATACGTTTTGTATGTACAACTTTCATCCTCATATGTATATTCGAATAGGTCCGCAAGTAACTTGTTCAGTAAGAAAGATTTTCATGAGTTGTACAATGGAGAATCCAGAGATTAAGAGGCGAATTAAATTAACGAATGACTCTAATGTTGCCGCGACCTTTATGTTTAATATAGACGAAAAACATAAGCCATTTCAATTAGACACAAGATACGGTATTATCAATCCTTGGTCTCATAAGTATATTAGAATTACGTTTACATCGTCGAAAGAGGGGAGATATACTTATTATTTGGTTGTTTTGATTTTATATCAAGTAAATGAAACAATTGGATCGATATTGATATATAATTTTTATCGACTTTATCGAAAGATTTATTTAATCTATAGGAACCAATTATTATAGAATTATATGGCTGCTGTAGCTCGTTAACTCTTAAGAAAGGCACCGTAGATGCTGTTACTTTTCCTTTGAAAGCAAAAGATGGTTTTAAAGGGTATATGAAAGATGTTATTGATAGATTAGGAGATATTCCACCAATATCGTTGTCAAAGCATTATTTTAATCTTGGTCAAGCTGATGTAGATATAGAAAGTATAAATCCAAGAATACCTCATTCGATATGCCTCACAAATCATAATTATTCAAATTTGCTAATTACTTGGGAAAGAGGTAATTTACACACAGTTCATACTATAATATTAGTTTTTAATTCATTTGTTGTGTCGTAGATGCTGATAAAATTTTTAATATAACACCTTCTGAATTGTTAGTCCTTGCACATCAATCCGCTTTATTTGAACTTACATTTAATCCTGATATAAAATGTAATCTTTATGGAAGAAAGATTATTTGTTCTGTTTTTTTGGAAAATAAAAAGCTCTCTACTTTTCCATTTGTTACATCTGCAACCATGATAGGTATAATACTATATCATGCAAAAGCTTAATGATAAAAGTTATTAAAATATATTAAAAATGAAAGCTTTATAAAAAAAAAATTTAAACATCAAAGTATCTCTCAGGTCATTCTTTTCCTGTTACTTCAAATGGATGGATTCCACAGTATGAAATACCTCAAATTGTAATAATGCCTCCATGTGTACCACCATATCCAGTTTATACCACTTTCCTCATTAAAAGATTTGGACATTTACCTCTCATGTTTCAATTTGTTTCACCATCGACAAGTTATTTTCTTGTAAAACCAATGATTGGTGTAATTTATCAGTATGATATGTATTTTCTAAATGCGTCTGTGAATTTACCATTTGATTAAAAATTATTAATAGCTGAATTATTTAATTGCAGGGATTATCAAATAATTGTGGTTGAAATGACACCTAAATTTCAGAATGAACAGATTTATATAGAAAGATGGACAGTATATTTTAATGGAAATATGAAAGATGAACATTATATAGATTTTAAAGGATACGCAGAGTATGCAAATATTGTTTTTAGCAATAACAATACATTAAATTTTCCATCAGTTATGTCAGGTTGTCAACAGTTTTTAGAATTTGCAATGAGAAATGTTACTCGTCATAAAATAAAGTAAGTCAATTTGTTTATTAAAAAAAAAATGCGTAAGATACATTTTAACATTAAGTTATTTATTTATAGATATCAATTTTATCAATTGCCACCTGAATTTAATATGCAATGTATAAATGGAGAAATTGATGCAAATGATACTTTAAATCAAGAATGCACCTTTTTTCCAACTACGCCAGATATAGACTATGATTTTGAGGTACAATGCATTATAATTGTCGTAAAAAGTGGAATAACTGTTGGATCGAAATGCTGCGCAATTCTACGCGTTCGTGGAAGTAGCAAAATAGGATCATTAAAGGTAAAGTTTATGATATATACAAGATGATTTTTTGTTTAATATAAAGTAAACGAAAAATTTTACTTTTATTCATCCTTTTTTTTTTTTAGGCAATTCCAAAAGAATTACATTTCGGAGAGTTGGAATATAACGATACCAAAACGTTGCATTTCGATCTTATTAATTCTAGTTCAGTAAATATTTATTATAAACTAATTTGCGTTCATCGTAACTGGCCTTTTGAAAATATTGAAGATGTTAAATTACATCCAGTATCAGAAACGATTTTCGCAGGATCACAGCAAAGAATTATGGTTTCCATTAGTCCGCGTACAGCAGTGTATTATGAATTTGTAATTCAATATCTGATAAGAATTAATTTTCAATCAGATATATTAATAGATAAACAAGATCCAGTACAAATTTGTAATGTGTGCTGCATGTGTATCTTACCAACAATGAAAGTAAAATTAAAATTTATTCGAGTATAAAAAGTTGAAATTATAAAATAATGTTTATATATACGATGTTTGCATTAGGTACAAAATATATGTGCGTTTGCATATAATCAGCATTGTTCAATACATATAAGCAAACATTTTTTATGGGAAAGACTGCAAGTAAATAAGTAAATTTCTTTTTTTATATCTTGTATAATTGATATAATGTATGTTATGATTAATTTTCTTTTTTTTTTTTAGATTAAATGAAGTACTAGAAAACATACTGCCAGGAGAAACAAGAACTATAAATATCAATCTTTTCCCAATGCTCATAAATAAAGGAACTATGTTCGTAGAATGGATAATGACCAATCTCTCATCATTCCCTATTAAATTGGCTTCAAAAAGAATCAAAACATGTTCTTGTAAACCTGTGGTTCGTTACAAAACAGTTCGTTATTTACCTCAACATGCAGAAACTGATTGTGTACATACAGATCTTTGTGTAATGTACATAAAATCGGAAATATTAAAAGTATGACCATTTTATTTTTAGGTTTAAAAAGTATAAAATATATTAAATTAAGTATATATAAAAGTATTAATAATACTAATTAATGATGCTTTACAGTCAAAGGAAGAAACCGTGATTGGTATGAAAATTCATTACTCATTAGCCGGAAAAACGATAATATGTTGGGAATTAAATATTGGACATGATCGTCGTATTATGTTAAATGTAATAATTGATTGTTTAACCGAGTCTGAGTCCCAAAATAATTTCTTAAGCACTACACTCGTAAATTTCGGAAAAACTTATTTTGGAAACAAGGGAGCAATGTATAGGGTATAATTTCATTTTTATAATATAATTTTTATTTCCTTTATATTATTCTTATTTTATATTTAAATAGTACTTTATATCAGTATAGAAAAAATATAATGGAATTCTAGGTAAATTGGATATTCAATATTACAAATAATGATTTGCCGTATTCTGTAAATATTAGTAATATCTGCGAAATGAATGAAAGTTATCATTGTCAGATTTTTTCATGTTTAACACAATATGGTACTATAAAAAGTGGAACAGCTGCACCTCTTCTTTTGAAGTTTGAACCAAGAATGTTTGGTGTATATAAGGTATACACCAACTGGTATACAAAACTGAACAACTCTGAAATTAAAAAATTAATATTATACCTTTTAGATAACAGTTCCAATAACTATGGGTGATAAAACAGAAGAATTGATATTAGAAGGGGAGTCAACTTCTGATTTCAGATTAGTCAGTATTTCAAGAACAATACCGTCTCATTGTGCTTGTAGAACTCCACTATTTCCTGTGTATTTCAGTATTGATTGCATCAATGTATGGTTTCTGTCTACACATAATTCCATCGTTAAAATTCTTTTAGTATATAACAGTTCAAATTTTGATGCACTCGCCTATGAATGGAAATGGTACTTTTTAAACTTTTAAATGTGTAGAAATTTCCTAACATTTTTAAATGTCTAAATTGTTAAATGTCTTTAGTCAAGACATATCGGAGATACTGTGCGTCGACATATTTCCTCGAAAGGGCATATTATATCCAAAAGCAGTGCAAAGTTTTAGAATAAAAATTTCTACTAAAAAACATCCTTGTCAAATCGATATTTATGTACCATGTGTATTTTTTAACGCTAGTAAAAGGCGGGAATATCAAAGAAGTATTATCAAACATGCTATTTTAAACCAGGAACTAGAAAACCAATTCACCATTACAGAAAAAGGAACTTATATGACGGTAACTAATTAATTAATATTCTGCAGCAAACAAATTATGTTATGAGTTGATTTTTACATAGAAATCATGGATAGAAATACTTGACCCACCTGATCAATACTACAAAACATTAAGTTTACGTTGCAGTGTATATCCTGTGGAAGATGAATGCTTGAATATCGACTTATTAAAAGAATTGAAAGCTTCTCCATCAAATATAATTTATTTTGACGATAGTAAAAATTATACTGTTTTAAGCGAGAAAGAGCTTTGTATAATAAAATTTATTTTAGAAGGCTTGTTATGGTAAATATTACCTTTCTACATTTTATTTTTATAAAATAAGTCATTAGAGTTAATTTTCAGGGATATTGTCAACAGTAAAAGATTTAAGATACTAATTGAAAACGTATTATTTCCTGAAAGAAATTTGTATTATACGCAATTTATGATGAATATTTGGGAACGAAAGAGATTAATACGAAGATCATACATATCTCCGCCGTTATCGCTTATTGATTCAATACTGGAACAAGTAAAAAAAAAAATGTTTACTTGTCATGTTAATTTTTTGTCAAGAAAATTAACATGACAAAATTAAGATGAAAATATGAATTTTATAGTTATATGCTTTTAGATGTTATTTATGATAATACACGATGAATTTTCTCTGAAAACTACACATTTAATTCCCAATGAAGACATACGGCATTATAATTATCTTAAAATGTTACCTAAACAAAAACGAACCGATCTCGAAAAAGAGTTAGACGAAGGTAGTTTCAATTTTTTATTAATCTCTGTTAAAATAATATCATTTATTTAAATGATCTCTTTTTAGATTATAATAAATCTAAGTTTGATAATAATAATGACAATGATGATGATGATGATAATGATGATAATGATAATGGTAATGACATCGCTGTTGCTGCTGCTGCTGATAATGATGACATATATTTAAGAACTCGATTTAGAGTGTCCTTCGCAGAATGATTAAAAAAAATATCTTTATTTATATACAAATATACAAACATACATATGATGTCAATTAATTCTTTTCTCAAATGGATCTGGAATACGTTTAAATACAGCCAAAAATTTATATCCCTTATTTCTTGTTACTTTTTGACCTTCTTCTGTACTTTCATATAACTTTTCAACAATAGGATCTTTGTCCTTTACGAAAAATATATTTTATAAGGTAATGTTCAATTTTACTTTCATATATACGTAATAAATAGGAAATTCTTACCAATTCTTCTTTAGATACATCATCAAATAATGGATGTTCATGAAAATGTTCCACTATCCATTCATGTAAGTCTTTAACATCTGTCACCGTATATACAATGGCCTTTAAATGATATTCATTGTTACTTATTGATGTAAAAAAAAAGAGCATTTAAATAATATTTTACAAAATACATTACTCCTTCAGCTAGTACATAAGCATATTCTGCCAGAAGTGTCTTATTTATAATTCTCCATTTGTGTTTGGACTTCTTAAAATGTGGATCTGGATATAAGAAGAACATCTTCTTCAACTACAAACATATAAATCATTTATAAAAATAGAAAATTGTAAGTTTAAAAATATGGTTATACCTGGCCTTTGTAAAAGTAATTTGGTAAATATTTCATTGCATTAGTCCTCAAGCAGGCAATATTTTGATATTGTCCAGGATTTTGTGATCTTAATGCAGCTATACGATCCATAACATAATCAGAAACTTTTACTCTAATTTCCATTCCAAGAATTAACTTATCAGGAAACATTGACGATAGTGTAACTATTGCAAAAAGGATTCTATTAATACCATAAAAAAACAATATAATTTAAAATTAATTTTATACCTAATAATCCTCCATAGCCACAACCAATATCTACAAACTCAACATGTTTCTGTGAAATATTCTGTTCTTTGGATTCTTCTTTATTAGTTGGAAAATAAAATGGATATAATGAACTCCAATTCATTAAATCTGGTTTAATAGGGCTGAAATTATATTCAAAAAATGAATGAGTTTATAGATAGAATTAAACTTTTTGAAGTGTTATATTTTTTTTTTATAGAAAATAAGTACATACTATTCTAAGCAATGATCCGCTATAGGATTCGAGTGCGCACGTTGTCTGTAAAACTTTTTTTGTGGCAATGGTAGTGGTTCTGACATGATAGTTGTCAAGAAGCAGTGCACGTGGATGACACAGTAACATATGAAAACTAACCTATCTGAAAAAAAACTAACCTGAATCTTAATAGACAATAAGCTTACAAAATTTCAAGTTACATTTATTAAAATGTTATGTGTGTAAATATAATTATAATATTAATAATAATCGAGTATCATTATATATTATACAATATAAAAATATATATTAAATTGAAATTAATATTACATCGATAAAACTTCTACTTTTAATAAACTAATTTATGTATAATAGTATAAACAATTGGAGGGAGGATAATATATTTATTATATTTAATATATACATTTATTTTTTTATTTATAAAAAAATGAATTGTTTATTACAGATACATGAACAAAATTGTATTTATGTACATAGTTGCTTTATATTTTACAGTTTAGACAGAATATAACGGATTTAAGTACACATAGATTAATTATGACTTGCATCAAAAAATCTGTATGCTGTCATTTCTGGTGAACAAATTTTGCTACTGATGATCTTTCATGAAACCTTTAAATAGCTGTCTGTTGCATATCTCAAGGCAGGACCACGAAGACAATTCCAAGAAATACTGGGGCGCTAGATGATTCGTCCAAATATTTTCAGTCAATATCCTCTTTTAACAGGTTTGCAGAATAAATGGCGCTTTCTGTACAGAGGAGAATATTGTAAGTTACACTAATTTCATTTTATAGTTGAATTTGTTGTTGGTACAATTTTAACCCGGGATTACCCACGTGGGGGTCTACTGCAGGTACATCCCAGCCCCTAGACCCCCAGGTGGGTAATCCCGGGTTAACAGCAACATAGAATAATACCAGAAGTCATTTACAAGCAGCTAGGATTATGAAACAAGGATAAAAATAATACTACTATCTTTATTTTATATTTCAATTTGTTTTTGGTATGTTTATTCTAATAATAAAAAAAATATAGAATATAGAGATATTAAACAATGAAATTAATGAAAATTAAGAAAGAAAGATAGGACATATGAGTTACCAATTTTAAGTTATAATTAAGTCTACTTTTGCTTTACTATCAATAGGAGCATTAGACGAATATTTCAGAAACCAAGCTGATGAACTTTATTTTGTTAATATCTTGACTTCATTACATACACATAAGTACTCATGGAACTTTGTAAATTTATAAGATTTGAAATTCTGATATTTTTTCAACAATTGGAATTTGAATTCCAAGTATAATTCAATAACGTAAATTGACTAAAACGTATGAAATATTGTATTAATAGACTTTGATCTTTGATGAATCAAATTTTGAATTGAGCAATTATCATTATATAGCTTTGCGTTAGGCTATAGTTATAGCGGATGTATGACAAATTTGATACATCAAAACTATGGAATCTATACATATATTTTCATAAAAATATACATTTTAATTTTCAAATATTTCTATAATTGACCAGAATACATATATACATCTGCTGTAATCATAGTTCTGTCCTAGTCATGGCGCACGTGCATGAGAAATCAGCTGTTCGATGTCGGTAGCGCCATCTGGTGGGTGACGCTACGTACGTTAAATGAAAGACGGCGGAGTAACATTTCCGTGTTCACGATTTTACCGTGTGACTGAACGAATTCACTGGGTCGTTTAATCGACGAGATGTGAGCGACGACATTATAGAATGTCGTTTCTAATTGATTGTCCGGTGGTCCACATCAACGAGTAGCGGAATTCGGCTGCCTTGGAAATTATTGTGCGCTCTCAGGTGAGGTTAGAATCCTCTCGACAAAAAAGTTTTTCGCTACTCCCGTGTAGTATGAAATCGCCTCGCAGAAATCGAAATACGTTAGAAAGTGACAAAGAAGTGTGATCATTCTGATTTTTTTTTTTTATTTAACGTGCTTTCATGCTAACGTGTACTTTCTTTCTATACTTTCTTTTGAGATTTAAGCCTGCTACGGTCTTCAAATCGCATTCGACTGAATCGTCAATTTTTTTAACATTTCTTAAGTTTCAGACGAATACGAAGAAAATCGTTATCAATACGTATGACTTGATTCTAAGATTTATACATTAGTTATTCTTGAAAGTAAATTTAAGATCTTTTTTTTTTCGTTAAAACGAACAAAAGGGAAAAGTATTCGAAAGTCGTAGCATGATTAAATGAAAAGTATCTCTTTATTCTTTTTCTTGCATTATGTTTTTTATAATAAGCAATTTTCATGTGTTGATTGATACCTAAAACAAATTAGAATTCTTTTCGTATTTTTTAATTCTAAATTCGATTTTTATCGATATGTTTAAAATGATCGATCTTTTGTGCAATTGCTTCTAGATTGAATAACTACGGTTTTATATCATACATGACGACGACGGTTATCCGGGGGAATCGATCTTTTGTTTAATTGGTGAGTTGGATCGATACTTTAAAATCATCGATTGATGATCGATACTATTAGTATACTAATGTGCGTAATATATATCGTTTCATGTTATTGCTATAGTTTATTTTCATTGTGCGAAATTATTAATAACGACATTAATAATTATTTATGCAAATTCATGTTCTTTTGAAGACAACTAAATATTCTACACTATTCGCATATCTTTGCATATAATGTGTATTCGTATGTATTTTTACAATCTTACATTTCCTACAGGTAGTTAAAGATCAGTATATATCAATTTGCATAATGATTTTTGAAACTATAGTTATTTAGAGACTAAACTTTTTTTTTCAAAGAAAAATTATTAGATAAAATATTGTTTAGTACGAACCGACAATTTTTTAATTAAAGGCAAATGTTTATGTAAATATATATGAAGTTGCAATAACATGAAAAGCGCTACTGATAGCTAATTATTTGGCTACTAGATGGAGATTTAATACGACTATAATTTTATTTCTTAAACATATAATATTAACATGTACAGAAATTTATTTGTACATTGCATTTCCACGTTTATCCCCGTTATATATTGTACGCTCTCAAAGTGTATCTCAAGATCGATATTCACGTGAAACAAAACTATCATGTCATTCATACTTAACATGTATCTATATAGATCAAATGTACTCCCATCTGTAATTCTATATGGGAATATTGTTTCAAACGTTCTTAATTGATCTATTTATGTACTTGTATCATGAAAAACTATTAAACACCATCGCTTTTTGTTTCATTAATGACAATGCAATGCAATGCAAATTGTACATTAATCTTTATTAATACGTTGACTGCCACACGCTTTGTCTATGGAACAGAATATTTAATTATAAGAATATTTAATTTCTATGATAAGAATATTTAATTTCTATGAGACAGAATATTTAATTATAAATTAGATATTAATTAATATTACGTTGTAATTGATATTACATTGCAATGAAGTACAACGAAAGTGTATTTTTCGTTCTAGTTACTTACTCTAGTGACTTTAAATACATTGTAAATGTTATCTATCTTGTTTTAATTATTTTAAAGTACGTATAAAAATAGATCATCAGTGGCCATTCAACGTGTTAATTAATCCTGCTATTCTCCACAGTTTTCTTTCGCACTTATGTTCCTTCAAATGTCTTCTTTGACTTTTATATACATATTTACAAGATCAGATTATACATTACGTTTGAAAAACATACCACCCTCTAGCGTTAATCGTCGAAAACATACGTAGTATGAAGAGCCGATATAATGGCAATTGCATCGTATATTCATGGAACAATGAAATCGTTGGCGCGAACGTAAAATTTCGTTGGAAATACCCGTTACTTATTTTCTAATGGAGAGGTTAAACCTCTTGATGGTAGGTGTGATCAAGTTAGTCCGCTTTCTCGCGTAAATATAATCGAATGTTGCTCGTCTGAGCCCGGTGGCACGCTTTTGCAACGCGAAACGGCGCGGCGTCATCGTGAATGTTGATCGTTTGGTGCCAATAAGTTTTGGTGTTGGTGATAAGTACGTTTCAACATTGAAGTCAACGTATCATTAAACAATATGAACGCGTGGCTGCCAGATCCACGGATGTGGCTGTCATTCGATTCGGATTTAAGCTGGGTAAATCACACACAATATTCGTAACTGATTTCAAACGTGCGCATGCGCAGTCGGCATTATTGCGTGGTAGCGTAACCGAAATAACTGAATTTTCATTAGCGTTACATCGAATTTGTTGAAGAAAAATTTGGACAGAAATTACGTATTTTTTTCGAAACTTAAAGGTTTTCGCATTGCAGGACGGTAAACGAAAGTCGTTTAACTAGGGGAGAAAACGAATTGGCCGGTTTGTATGTGTAATTCAAAGTTTTTGAACGAAATTGGCTCGACGCATTAAATTCTAATGAAATGACATGTGGTAAAATAATTCAATTTATTTCTGCAATTACAGGTTACTAAAAATGAGATTGTGGTGTCGATTATGCTTATTCGTAACTGAAAGCAATTTCTATTATCGATAATGGTTGTCGGTAACCAAGGAATTGATCGTTGATCATATGATTCTTTCTGATCAAAATTATCTAAACTGGATACTAATTCTTTTTCCTATGATTTTTTAAATTTAGATTACATCTATTGTGATTTCTAATTCAGATGAAACAGTAGTATTAATTACCATTATACAAGATACACCACATTGATGGAAAATTATGTGAACATCATTGGAATAACATCATTTCGTCGCAGATTTATGTTCCGGAGTTGTAAGAAAATAACTTGGAAACATACATACATAGATGCATACATACATACATGTGTTGTAAGATGATCTCTCGAAATTTGTGTATTCAGTCGATTCACAAAGCCGCGAAAAATGCGACGAGTGTAGCGGCGACTTGGCACGGAACGCCGTAGTACGTACGGTCTCGATTCATCTGCTGTTATCTGAAAATCCTCCGTGCCCTACTTATTTATATTTATGTATAAACGGCGACCAAGCGAATCGTCGTCGGCGGCATGACCGAATTTCGCCTTGAATTCCCAGAAATTTATCCCCGGTTCTTGTTGCTCTACTCGCATCTTCTATCGTTCTAGAAAATCTTTGGCACATCTAATATTCGATGAATAATTAACAAGCAGAAAATTGGTCGATAATAGATCATTTTTGAAGACAATCTAAGATTTTCTGGGAAATCTTTCATCTTGTTCTGTCTGCTATATCTGCACCCAATAACTTGTTTTAGTTAAATTGTTCATTTGATAAGAGTTAGTTTCGATTGACACATATTCTACTCGTTTTAATAAATAGGATACTCATGTTTCACCAATTGGCAAGAAATGAATGTGAAGTACTAAATGTACAGAATATTGAAAAGAGAAATTCTGAGACTATCGAATATTTAATTATTATTCTACTCTCTCTCTACTAAAAATTTTTTTTCATGGTAGGTAAACGAAATTAAAATTATATCTCAATAGGTCACGTGATTTTGAAATATATTTGTATTAAAAAGAAAATGTTTGCTTAGGTTTCATCGTTGAAGAAATTACTTATGAAAACGCATCAAATTGTGACATATTAAAAACAAAGAAGATTCACGAGAATGACTTGTTGAAATTGGAAATCCATTGTTAATGAGGCAGAAAATACTAAAAACCTTTTTCTAAGCAGATCAAGTAAATAAAAGTTTAGACAGTTGCTCGATAAAATCTTACTTTCAAGCAGGTATGCATGTATGAATCTGTCCTTATCTTCTTTTTCATTCATTGATAAAGCACGAATTTGAGAAGAATGCAGCACTACAGTTGCGGGAATGATCCAAATTCTGACAAATTAAGAATTGGAATTTTGTCTAATGAGTAATTTTAATAATTCACGAAGCTAATAGCACTTTTCTCTGTGTATTTCTGTTTTTCCAATGCTCTTGTCGCTTTCTATTACCATTAAGAGTAAATAGGGCGAATCTATTGAATTGCCCACTCGTCGTATCTGATCTTTCTTGAACAATTGCTTTCATATTGCCAGCAATGTCTTCTATAGATTTATTCTTTTAGAAGTAACATGATAATATAATAGTACATACACAATGTATCTATCACATTCTTCTCTTGTTTTGAAGTGCTGAAGTTTAAGTAATTTAAATAGGTCGACTTTATTATTATAAAAATTTCAAGGGTAGTTGCACAGTGTATTTAGAGCCACGAAATCGTAGAATTTTCTTTGGAGAGCATCCAGCTAGCAATGACATTGAATTCTACACCATACGTTACGCAAAATCTGTTATGTAATTATAAATTAAAATATACGTCATAGGGAAAATTTTATGTAAAGGTCAAGGGTGGAATTACGTTGCAATTTATACAATCGTTCCAAAAATTGAACAGTGCTAGAATAAAAAAAACATTCCATAACGCCTGATAATTATAGATAACAGGTTACTCTTATAAGATTTTATTTAATTCTATTATTATATATTTTATCTTTTAACTACTCTGTACAAATTATTTTCCACGTTGCTCTCGTGAGCAAGATTTTTGAAATTGCTGAAAAAATATTTGTAAT
Organism: Frieseomelitta varia; assembly: GCF_011392965.1. Classification (NCBI taxonomy): domain Eukaryota; kingdom Metazoa; phylum Arthropoda; class Insecta; order Hymenoptera; family Apidae; genus Frieseomelitta; species Frieseomelitta varia. The sequence goes on from NW_025110152.1 coordinate 933,717, forward strand.
CTAGTTTGCAAAGTAGTTATAACATACATCCATTAAAAGCTTTGTAGAAGAAGTTCGCAGAGGTCAAAGGAGATTAGCACACTTTTGCTGAAAGAAAATGATTACAAACTATATGTATATTCATAGGTCAAGAGGAAGGGCTTTGTAATGGTAATCCATTAAGAATCAAAACAAGAGAAAACATGTACAAAAGTATTATTGAAATATATGCATGAAATAACTTATCTAAATAAAAGAAAAACATGTGTCAGCATAATAGACATTTTTATTCTGAAAAATAAATTGATTGCAAAAAAGAAAAATTGAAACTTAATGGATTATTGCGATAACCCATAAGAGAACAAGATAAAAAGCGTCTTCTAGTCTTCTCATTTACATTATTCTAGCTAAGCAACATTATTTCAGAAATAAGCGAATTTTCCGGATACATTTCTCGATAAACTATTTAATAGATTCCTGAAGAATCTATTAAAGTGTAGAAAATTATGACATTAGCCTCAGTTGAGTTAGCTGATCCAGCAAGGTTACCGTTAACGACCATAGACATAGGGACGATGATCGTGCATCATCGAAAAGAGAGAGTGTATGTGTGTGTGTGTGTGAGCGACTGAGAGAGAGAGAGAGAGAGAAGGCTCTTCCAATTTTAGACGAGCGCATAAATCCACTCCAGTCATCCCACTCTTTATGTTTTCTCGAGCACCGCCAGCAAACGATAGCAAGAGGATGATCCATCCACGTGGATCGCCTACATGAACCAGGTATCGTGGCCTGTGGTTAATTGTTCTCGTGTCTCAGTACGCGAAGGATGTTAGCACGATCGAGTTCTGTGTCAGCTAGTGTCGGCTCTTTGCCCCTCGGAACCTACTTTTTCCGCCGTTTCTCTGTCACTGCGTTTCCTCCGTGGGTTCTTTGTTTTTTTCCTCCGCGCTCCAGTTCGATATTTCCAAAAGTGACGTTTTCGCGTAACGTTGATCATGAAAAATGACTCGAATCACAATTTCGTTGTATATCGAGTTTCTAATATTTGTTTTGCTTGCATTCCTTATCGCACCGATCTGGCTTTATTATATCTTATAGATCGGTTTTGAATTTTTCGGTGATTATGTGATAGTGACATATATCGTACGCGTCGCAAAACTTGAACTTGTGCATTGTTTTGGTAATGTTATTTGATAGGAATACGCCACTTGCGTCGAGTGATCATTCGTTGCGCCGTTAATTGGAAAAGATTAGCCGGTTAATTGTCTGAATTGGGCGTAATAATTTATTTATTTCGAGGTTCTGTCCTTCTTTAAACGCATCTATTTCGTTCCTACTAGAGATAAATTGTGCCACGTAATATCGCTTTCGTTAATCCAGTCATTAATATTAACGCAGTCCATTGCATCAATTAGGAAAGATTAATCGAATGTTTGATATCTGGACGTAATATTTTATAAGAGGATTCTTTGCTTTTTAAATTGTAATAACATTTCCAATTTTTTAATTCATCCGATTGTTTGGATTTCCAATACCTTGAAAAATTTTTGGAAATTAACAAATATAAATTCATATTATTTCCTGTGATCTTCAGTTTTGTGGTTTATAATAATAGGAGCTGTACTTACAATATTATACCGTAGTATCTATGTCTGAGATTTTTGATCGTATTTCTAAAATTTTTAAGTAAGTAGTGCGCGATGGCCGTTCACTTCGTGTTCTAACTTCTCTTCTTATGAATGCTAATAAATCCCGATCCAACGACGAGTAATTCAATGTGCGTCCGACTGTCGTCACGGTTCACTTGAAACTCAGGTGTTCCAAAGGTTTTCTTTTTTTTTTGTATGTAAATCGTTCGTGTAAAATCATTTCATTTCTCTTTCATTTTACAGTGGAATGTCTTACGAAACTGGAGTTCGTTCATTACGAAATCATCGAACAATCGCAAAGAAAATTTTTTGAAAAGTTTGCAAGGAATAAGATAAATATACGTGTGAAATGAAGAAACACTTTGTCGTCGATTGTATCGTTGTTGGAGAATCAATTATTGGAAAGTCGGATCGATTTAGAGAATCTTATCTTACAACAAGTGAACAGAGTGCTGAGGAAGACTTGATAAAAAAAAAAATTGAAGAGAAAATTTTTCAGAAAAGAGATGAACTCTCAAATAAAAACTAGTCCCAGTCAGACGGAAGCTTTCCTTCCGAAAATGTTTCTCATAAGAATATACAAAAATTTAAGTACACGAATATCGAAACGTAAGCAACAATTTTTATCGTAACAGTATGTAAGAAATATCAGCTAGCAAATCTTGATTATTCACTTGGAACGGAAGTTTTTACAGTGGAGTTTGGTCGGTATTGTTGAGTCGAACTTAAAGTGAAAGAATACTAAGTATAGATAATTGTCCTTGGGACTCGGTTCAAATTATTATACAGAAGATTATAGGACGATAGTAACATGTTTTCGAAGACTGTGGAACGCTTGTTACCTTGGCTTGAATTGTAATTCATACTTTAAAACAACCGATGATTCAGAGATACAGTTAATAGGAAACGATAGTGACAACTTCTACGATAGCGAATATATTTTTTCTTTTCAGTATTTTTTACAACGTAATGTTTAACGATAAGCTGTTGGATACTTTTTTCATTTACAAAAGTAAAGAACGTCTGATATACGTAAGATACACGTCGAAAAAGAAATCACTTCATTCTATTCACAATTATCAAAGAAATTGTACGTACAACTTATACCGACTAATAAATGGAAACTAATTCGTTTGAACTCAGTACTAAGTATTTCGAATTTATTTAACTTCATTCGAAGAAATTTTCATTCGATAGATGTATAAATATATAAAGTCAAAACGGGCTGGAAGATTGAGGCAATAGTGTGTTACATCTTTCCCTATCTTCATTTTATCAACCACTCAACTGAAGAACAGTATAATCGCGAGATGATTGAAAAATTGTCCGATAACGGTAGATTGGATTATCGATGAAATTGCGTACACTTTCTTTTCTGTTTGCAAGAAGATATCTCAGTGAAAGTATAGGAGACTGGTCGCGTACTCAATCAGCTGATCCATTGATTTCTTCTCGAGCGTTCTACGTTTTATTATTAGGCTATTTGATATTGCAATCTCGCCTTTCGATAAATGGGCGCGATTAAATATTAAAAACAAAAGTAACCTTTTAAATTTTGTTATCTGTTCGAACAAGCCTAACTAGAATGAAAAATGATGTGTTGCTTTTGTGAATGGAACATGTGTATCTATATTTTACTGTTAATTTTTATCGTTGACGACTACACTAAATGAGAAAATTTCTTATGATCTTTTCTTGCTTTGAATTGTCCTTTGAGTTGGCCAAGTCAGTTTTTAATTAATTCCTTCCGGCACAATATTAAAAATTTGGCAGATATAACGATGCAACAAAGAATCCTTGAAAAGATAAATTATTACGTCGAGAATTACATCAGTAATTCTTCCTTCTCGATTGAAAAGATGAAAGCACGTTTCGCATTTGAATTTCTGATTCGGTTCTTGAGTTGAATTTTTGCATACATATTTGCGCTTATCGCACGTGAAACTGTTATGTAACAAACGCAAAACATGTTATCCAACAATGAAACACTTCTCCGGATCGTTTCCTGGAGTGTAAGTCTTATATTCTACTTACAGTGTCTCTCTGACACAGCAACTAATTTCCCCACAAAAATGTTGCATTAATATATACATATGTATCAATATTTTTTCCAATTAACAGGTTGAACGAAAGTCGTGCAAAATTATTAACAGTGACTTCTCCTTATTTCGGATGTGTTTTGAACAAACAGTTGTTTAACGTGCGAGGCTTGTGCGATTAAAAATTCAGTGAATGATTCGCCGATAATAAAAATCGACTTCACCAACAAGTTTCACTGAAGGAAAAGTGAAAATGTCACACCTTCGATTGAAAAGTCGAAAAAGTTCGAGTGAATCGCCAACGAATAAGAGCTCGAAGCAGGTCTCGGCCCATGGAGAGTATCGGAGGATTCAGTTCACTTTGTTGAAGGGTCATTTAGAGCATCGTTTCTTCGAGGTAATGAAATCAAAGCAAGAGATCCCAAAGATATATTTATGAAAATACTGTAAGATATCAATTATCGAGTGCGACGTTGCTTTAGTATTTTACATTGCAGAAAGAAATACATTCCTTGTCTCCTTTCTTTTCGAGAAACTGCCCGATCGAGAAACGATGATGGATTGAATATGGCACCTCTTACCAAATAAACATTATAAGGCGAGCCACCTTGAAACATCGAGGTTTTTTCTGACGCGTCCAAAAATACATTTGGTCGATTTGCCTCTTTATTCCTTTGTCTTCTCTTCGTTTGTTTAATCAAGTTCGTGAATTTCAAAGAATCTTCTGCGCCGAGTTCGCTTCGTTCGTGACAGTCGTCGATTTTGTTACAAACATTTAAACGCGAGATACCTGGCAATCGCTCCCTCGAAGTTACAGTTCGTTCCGAGATATTTGAGATCAGTAAATTTCCGTTTGAATTTCCTGCGCCTCGCATATACGTATGAATGTCCAATAGTTGCAAATGTGATGTGTCTAATGTTACACGAAATAATCGAGGGGGTATGACTGAACTTGGATTTTCATACACAATTTCATACGACACGCTTGTGTCATGTGCTTGTCAAGTTGGAGTAGAATTCGATCAATACCCGATACTGCGGACATTTCGTGACCTAGAACAGTAATTTTTTTTTTTTTTTTTTATAGCAAGTCGTTGTGCATCAGCTTACGTTCCAAGAAATTCTTGGAGATCATGCCTCTCTTACGTATCTTGTCTCCATGTATATAATTTATCCCAATATAATCAGAATGGTCGAAATGACCAAACAAACCTTTCCACAGAAATTCTATAGATTTGCAGTGGTACATTTTTAGAGATACGAGTGATTCTGAGAAGCTTAGAAGCTGAGAATATAGCCACGTATGCAATATCGCAATAAGTTCAGCCATGTATCTTCGAGCCACTTATTCTCTACCAATGGAGTATCTCTACGTGGTCTCGCGTTCCACGTTGCACGTAATTCTGACGATCCCAAATAACCACTCAGATATAGATTAACCATTCAGATATAGATTTAATCACAGGCCACTTCCTGTCCTCCACTCTTCTACACGTCTGTCTCAATTATTCAACCCTGTCTAATTCCAACTGTGGGCCGATGTTCTAACATTTCACACTTCTAAGAATTTACACAACCTTGCGTGTAAGTACCTGAATTGGCTTGCGAGACTATTTTTGAATCGTTTACATCCACAGAAACATGTAATATGCGAGTGTTAGATACAGTGTCATTTGTGGTCATATGGTTCATTAACATAGTTGACAATTGTTTAAATTCTGGCATTCTGACATTGATCAAAGATTTTCTAATCTCTGTACATGTTGTATTTGCAAACATTCAAACGTTTCAAGCCAATAGAATCGTGTTAGTCGGGAAGGTATACATATTCATAAAGCGTGTTCCACAAATGTTCCCAAGCCTGTGATCACACCTTCAAATCATACTTCTCTCGTCTCACTAGTCGTCGTCATTTTCTTTCTTGAACAACGATTCGGCGTCGTTGATCACTCCTCCTATGTGTGCTAGAGGTTTTACACGTTAGAGGGACACGACTATTTTCGTTTAGCTTCGACGGTGTGCCAATGCACGGCGAACACTGGGTGCGACAGTGATTTATCCGTCTCCATTCCCTCGAGATCTGCGCGCAACGCGTGCCAGAAGAAGAATCGAACTTCAACGTTCTCTTTGTGGCACCCGAAAGGGATGTGAAGTCGCTGCCAGGAGGAAGATTCACGGTCCATGTGCTCGTTGATCATCGCGTAGGATTAATCTCGCCACACAATGACGTATTAAGACTCCTAGGGCTCCCTCCCCCCTTCGTGTAATTTTATCACCATCACATGACACAAATCAAATTTCAACGTTTCGAGAACGTTATACGTTGAGGAACGTATTTGGAATTACTGTGTGTTAATCCAGTAATATATTGTCATAATCGCTTTATCTTATCATTATTATTGTTGCATTCATACTTACGAACATTTTGGAAAGTGTTGAAAATATTTATTCGACAATTTTAGTAATATTTACACTATTGTATGTGTATTATCGTTCAGTTCGAGAACGAACGATGATTATAGGTATTTTATCTACCTATCTAAAGTGTTTTTATTAATTTTACACGCAATCTTCGAATCAATTTGTTCAGAATGGCGGTACGAGTTTTTCATGCGGGAGATCTGATCGTGTTCTCGTACGATTATACAATATGTCTCAATGTCAAATATTCCTCGACCAGTTTGACTAATTTTGCACGCGAGTTTTAATTATACGAATTTTCAGAGATTATTAGTTAATCGGTTCCTCAGAGTTGACAGATCCCGATTGAATGAAATTAATCGTTATACCGACAATCGGTGCCACCGACGTGAGTCATTAATGGTAATCGTTTAACGATAGTGATAGCATAGCAACATGATGCCAAAAATGCTTTTACGCGATAACTATCGGGCGTGAATGTCATTGGGTGCCAGGCCGAACTATATCTTACCCACAACCTGACTTCAATTGACTATTTTTCTACCTAATATGAATTATTTAACATTACATCTTTTTACCCGCCTTTTAAACAACTTTGTCTCATTGTAAATGAGTGAAATTTGATCGCTTAATTTTAAATTTCAATATAGAACTATGGAAGAATTAAAATTGTACATCCATTTTAGGATTCAATGAAGATTATGGTTATCTATACTCAACACCTTTTGCAGATGTGAAACAAAGCATTTTCAGTGATTTAAATAATTTTTCATTCAATGTACAAATAAAAGCTTGCGCACTCCATTTTAATATTATACAAAGTTATCCTGTTACAGTTTACTTTAATGCCTCTGATGGAAATTTTATGGTTTAATCGTCGGTTGCTCTAGTGTTAAGAAGAAACCATAACAACATGCGACCATAAATATGAAGTTTATGCAATATCAATTTCTCAAAGTCTGTCCAAGTGATTTTAATGGAATATCACTGTAAGATAACGATAGGCCCAGTTGCATTTGTATTTGCGGTCAAAATCATAATACCATCCTTGCTCCTATTATTTTGAATATGCGCTGTTTCTTACTTGATATCATATCTGTCATGAGCTACCACGTTATTATCACAAAATTATCAGTGGTAGTACCACGAGGTGACGATAATTGACCATTTATTTGATTCAGTGTAATACATTGAATTACTTTGCAATCTCAGATCCGATGCTCTTGCACGGTATTAAATAAAATTGTCATTATTGTTATTGGAGGATGGACACTGAAGATTTGTGCGCTTTATGTGAAATTTAAACGATGGAAAATATCTGACCCGATATTTTGCGAGTGAAACGAAGTTATACGTACGTTACATGGATTTTACAAAATATCTGCGTGTTTCACTCTCTGAACATACTTAACCGACTGAAAATAAACGACGTGGAATATTTGGTTCTTCAAGTATAAATTGTACCGATAGCACCGAGTAATTATCATTTTTATCGCAGGCGACGATTAGCTACCACGAGTAAAGAAATTACATTGGGAAAAGGAAGGATACAAAAAATAGATAAATCAGCAAAACAAAATTTTATTGCTTGAAGATGAACGTTGTTTGGCACGATGATACATAAAGATACACTGTATTGAAGAAACACCAAACAGCACGATTTGTTTCGAGTTTCGAAATAACTTTCCGATTGTGCAACACGTTGCCGATAAGATATGATCAATAATTCTTTCTATTTGTACGGGCAGAACAGTCGATAAAGTGGACATATAGAGTGGACAAGGTATGAAATATTGTTGTGCATGCAAACAACATTGAATGGTCAGACTCGATCGGTGGTGGTTAATCGGTGATCGTCAACGTGTAGCCTCATTTTCAGCGATTGCGGTGTTCGAAGAAACTCGGGAGGAAAAAACGAGCGATTCAGTGTCAAATGGCTTAAACTACGTGTTAACTTCGATTTTCCATCGAAGAACAGCGGTAGAAACACTATCGAGCTTGTGGAACGAGAAATGGAAAGCAATGATCCCAAAAACTTGTACACAACGATCGATCATACCAGATCTGTGTAAGTTGAATGTAACTGAAGCACAACGTGAATGATGAAGATACGTCAACGATATTGCACATTACATTTACGAGGGAAATATCGTGTCGGTTAATTGAATAAAAAAAGAAAAAGAAAAAAATATTGAAACTTGAAGGACAATCGCAAAATTGCAAAAGTATTATGAAATATTTTATTTTCTGATTCGTTGCAGACCATATGATGAGGTATGATCTTCCTTTCAAAAGGATAGAGAGAGGTCTGCCCAGAGAAGAAAGTTTTCCAGAAAGTCTTTGGGAGAGAGAAGTGCGAGAGTTACGTGAGAGCGGGACGAGTTTCCAAAGCTCGGAGACAACCGGATTCTCGATATTCAATTTCCACAAAATAAAACGTCGATTCTCGCCTGGTAATAGCTGGCGAAAATAGAAGTGATGATGAAATCAGACGACAATTTTCCGTAGGAAGTTTCACAGTCCTCCAAACATTGATCCCCGACATTGAATATCTGCGAGGAACGATTTCTGTGGAAAATATGGAGAATTAAGAGATTATCTGTTAAATAAAAGGTACGAGTTCTTCACGAGAAGAGAGACAGTTAAATTAATCATTAAGTGAAACGATAGATTGTTTAGAAACTTCGACCCAAATTATTTAACAAATCTAATAAAAAAAGAAAAGAAAGGATTCTTATTTCGAAGAGAACTTGTGAGAAAAAAGAAAAAAAGAGAATTCTCCATATCGAATTCTTGCAGAGAATATAAGAGACAATTATCTTCAACAATTAAAACACAGTTGAATCCCCCCTCAGAGATTCGATTCGTTCTTCTATCTCTCCTGCGTTGTTGATTTTATTTGCTTCTCGAGCTACTTTCCGTAGATATGAAGAACGAAATGGTGAGGGGCAGTCAAGAGTTTACTCGTGTAAAACTTTTCGTCCATTGATGTCCATTGCTTCCAGATACATTCGTTAGAGCTGTCTCGATTAAGTCATCTGAAAATTGGACCGAAGTTAGACCAGTGTGGATAAAATCAAGTAAATATTGCAAACTTGTCTGACTGACTGTACATGTTTTGAACGTGTGTACCAGATTGGTTGTTGTAAGAACATTGTGGAAAGAATTAGGGATTCTTATTAACATTCTCGCCAACAAGAAGCACAAAAATTTCCTTGCTGCAAAAGTCTGAGAATCGTGGGATAAAAGATTGATTTTCTGAAACGAGACTAAGTGAGATTGCGACGAGGAGAGGTAGTAGTTTAACGTCAACGTGTGAATGCAATCAGCTTACTGTTGGACGACCGTGGTAAATCGTGCTAACGAGAAATAAATTGCTGTGTATTGTGTAATTCGTAACACGTGCGAAGTTCGTGATTTTATTGGAAGGATGCACGTGGTCCAAGTGTCGCGCAAAAGGAAACAATTGGTGTTTAGTTGATTTAGGTGGAAGTGAAGAACATTTTTAATAGAAAGTTTCGAAGAAAAAGAAAAAAAAAAAATCATTGCCATCTGTTACAGAGAATCAAAACAGAGTAACAAACTACAGAAATAATCGAGAATTGGGTGAATTGTCCGAAAACAGAAAACAATGGGGGAGAAGAACAAAATTTGTAGAAAGTGTGGATAAATTGCACCAAGTGAATCGAGGGTGTAGAGCAATGATGCTGCAGGTCGTATCGATAAATAAGTGAATTCAGTGTTTCAACGATGAGACTCCATCAATCTAGACTATGAGAGTATTTTCTGATATCGATCTGGTTTCCATGGAATACACAAATGAGAGCAGTAACTTGTTAAATTATAACAAACAAAATGCGGCATCCTTCCCGTTCCTTTTCTCGCAAGGATTGGCTCGCAGTTACGGGTCTTTTTCATCTTGCCAACAGGTGCTGCAAACGATCTGGAACAGAAGCAAACAGGTACAGAGAAAGAAATCGGATAAAATGTAATTTAATCTCGTTCAATCAACGAATAAACGTCGTTAATTTCCTTTCTTCTTTTTTTTTTTTTTTTTTCATCGACCTTAGGAAAGTGTAAAATTGTATCCCAGTTGGATTTTACTAATTTTTCAATGGACGAACTATCAACCCAATTCTAACTGAGAAGATGTTAAAGATCATCCGCGATCTTAGCGAAACCTCTGAGAAGAAGAGACAAATATTATGAAGAGATAAATCTTTGTTTGCACTCGTTTTATAGATTGAACGCTATAGATTTGCCTCATAGCTCGCAGAGGTGAGGCACAGGTGGATGAAATTGAATTGAACGAAACGTTGGCCTGGACAACGTGCCAACATTTTTCAACGTGACTCGCGAGATAAATGACAGATGCAACAGTGTCTCTTCGAAGATATGTTTCCTTTACACCTTTGGACCGCGTTTGATCTCTTCAATCAACGCGATTCAACCGCCGATGAATTTAGAACGACTAATTGCGAGACACGTTTATTCCAAGTCGCGTTAAATTATAGCTGTCCGGGTTTTGAACGGTGTACAAAAAACGATTCAGACACGTGCGACTATTGTTATTTTAGTTTCAAGATAAGGGAAGTAATCAGAGGTATATTAATTACAAGTTTTTTTTTCCAAAATCATTTCCGGTAAAATTGTCGTTATTATCGCTCGTACTATTAAAATACTTCAAGGATTACGTACGCTCGCGTTTTTCTAATGCTTGCAGCTGCCCGATAAACGCAACCAGATACGTACTAATCTTCGTTGCTCATCAGTCAGTGACGTTGGAACATCTTCAATTCCTCGCGACTTCTTGTCGCCTCCCTGTTCAATTCCTCGCAATCAGCTGGAGGAAAACGCGAGTAAATAATCGTTTTACGACATCTATTATTAGATACGTATTGTTAGTATACTCACATATACTTTTACGTAATTACCCCGATAGTAATTGAATCGAGAATTTGAAACAAGTAATTAGTATTAACCAGAACATAGGCGTTGTCTGACCAACTACTGTCTGATATCACTTCTCGTTCTGCTGTATATGTATATACATACTTCAGTTAGGTTACTATCTTATATCTTCTTTCTGAAAAAAGGTAAATTGAAGTTTATCACAAAAATTCATATATACTTTTCTCAGCAATAGTTTCTCCGTGATATGTATATAATTTCTAATCCACGAGAGGAAGGAATATTCAGATAAAATCTGATATATCATAGAAACTGATTGTTCGAAATCAACGGATCTAATCATTGTTCAGAAATATTTTTCAGAATTATCGTTCAGAAGGCCAAGACTGACTGACAGACTGTCGTATAGTAATTCAGGAAGAAGATGCTTCTAGCAGCATCTTGCTTCTTTTTATGAGCCTTTGCAAACGACTTGGTCCCGCACAATTGATTAGCCCGTCGAGTGCTTTAATTGGCCCCAAGTGCCGCGAGTAGCGCAAGGACGCGCAGCCTCTCCTCGTGCAGCTCTATCTAGTAAAAGAAATATTGCTCTAGCTGAAAGCCTTGCGCGAACATCGTCGTTTGAACCTTAATTTGAGACTTAGCCGGTGCAATTTTTCTTTTTTCTTTTTTTTTTTTTTTTTCTGGAAGCTATGTCGTCGTTGGTGCACGATGAAAAAGAACATCAAAGGCGGTTTATGGATAGGTTGCAAGGTTACGGCTGCGCTTATCGCGGAATGCAAACTAATGAAAGAAATTCATTGTTTGGCGAGTTTATGACTGTTCACAGCGTCGTCATTTCTTAAATGTACCCCGGGTTTCCTTATCATGAGACACGGTAAATTACAATGCAAATGGTGATTCGTATTGTTTCAGTTTCAGCAATTCATATTGCTTCGCATTTTTTTTCGTTTCTGTGTATTTTATTCTAAATTCGTTCTTTCGTTCGTGACCACGTTAAGATTATGTAAAATAATTTATTTATTTATTTTTTTTTTTTTTGTTAGAGATATCAATTCTTTGGAAGTTATTATCAATTATTATAATTTGTGACGTTCTTGAGAATTTAAGAAAATATGAATTCATACTTTCTCGTGACTGTTCGAAGTTTATTATTCGCGAGAAATCGTAGGAATGTTGTTCAAAAAACTGTCTAATTTTTTGGGTGAATAAATTAGAGTACTTGACTCGTTGATCGTTCAGTACAATTTTTAAGGCACCTTAACGCGTTAACGTTTCGAATGCGATGAAACTTAATAATGATGGTACGAACACACATTTTGTTCCTTTTGTATTAAGAAATACAAATACTGAAATGGGAATTTTGTGCGTTTAATAACAAAGAAAAAACTTCTTCTTTGTCTCTGATCCATCTGTTAAATTGTCAACTGTTCTTTACAAAAATCCTATTCGATAAAGTCAATTTATAAAATTTAGTTCGTTAAGTTCTTATCATTTTTTTTTCTTTGCTTCTGAACTTAAGTGTTCGCGATAGATATTAATTAGTCGAACTGTCTTACAATCGAGACCAAATTGCTGTCGGAATTCTTTAGACAAGGCAGAATCCCCTAATCAGGAACTAAGATCTCCGCAATCAACTTAAATATTAGCCGATTTGTAATCAAATGAAACAAACGTAGTCAGCCGTAAGTCACTAAATTTACCAGTTACGTCACGGGAAAGTATCGCGCCTTCAGCGTAACGATCGTCACGTTTCTCCACCGATCCTCTGGGTGTTGGTTCTTTCTCAATCCAAGGGGATCCTCCCTCGCCTCGTTCCACGATTAACGTCCAATAAATATTTGCGTCGTGATGACGCGCGTCAAGATCTCTCGATTTTATTAAAACACGTCGCTCGTCGTCTCCTTGGAAACAAAATCCGACAGAAGCTGAATTTTCAACACTAGAACCTACCAAAAATGGTCAAAATGTTGACCATTTGAATGTTTTTGTTAAACATTTTATAGATATGAAAGGAGGCTTGAACGATCCTTCATAAAATATACATAACTAAAAGCTTGTGTATCCTGTTTTACTATACAAACACTTTTCTGTTTCGTACGTTTTTTAACGTGCCTGATGGAAATTTTATGCTTCGGTCGTCGGTAATTCTAGTCTAGTGTTAATTTCGTTCTCGCAAACAGGGACAGCAGTAGGGAGAACAATTTCCGCGAGATACCGCCGAGATGTTGCACGCGCGGACACGATTCAGGCACGATTGTGTACACGACTTTAAAGATCCCACGGTCGGGATATATAAGTGTCGCACGATTTGCCAGACGATGTGTTCTTAAGCGATCTGCTGGCGTCGCGGATCGCACGCGTTACAGTAGATCGTGTGCATCAGAGAGAGAGAGAGAGAGAGAGATAGAAAGACAGAGAAAGACAATAGAGGCACGCGTTGTTTTCTTTTTTTTTTTCTTTATCGATCCCGGAAGATTTTTTTCGGTGCCAGTTTCAAAAGCAGAAGGAAGGAAGAAAGAGGTGGAAAGTGATGACGACCAGAAATTTGGAAAAGATGCTCAGGCTCACTACCTTGTCGAGGGTCTGTCTTTTACGGTATATTGGATATTGGTATTTTAAGTCGATCGAGCGATCGTGTTTCGGAAATGTGTAAAGTTCGCTGAAGATAATTCGTATTATTAATTTGTATTATATTAATTTGTATTATATTAATTTGTATTATATTAATTTGTATTATTGTTGAACGGTACGTGGCTTTAACGTTGACGAGACGGAGGATGAATTTATCATCGATTACAGAGGACGAGCTCCGATCGTATTTTAAAATTGAAGCTCGCCGAAGATAACTCGTTATGTTATTTTGACCGTAACGTGGCTCGACGTTGACGAGACGGAGGTTGAATTTATTATGGATTATGGAGAACGTTCGATCGTATTTTAGGTAACACGCAGAATTCTTTTCATCGTACCCTCTTAATTCTAATCATTCTTATATGAGGCTATTTTGTATATATCAGGCATTTTATTTCGATTTCGAATTTCGTACGAAGTTTGTACGACGTTGTTGATAGTTCCTTTCTCGAAATAGGCTCATTTTAATCTGATTTCATGCTGCCAGTTCGTCAGTTCGATAAAACAGGTCGAACAAGAACTCGTGACTCGCTCGTAAAAGCTTTTAATTCGAGAGCGAACAATTTGAATTTGCATTCTTCGAGCTCGGCTCAAAACCAGGAAGTCTCGACTCGGCTTCCTTCACTATTGTCTTTATTTCTGTCGAACGATGCTCGAACATTTTGTAGAAAAATGTTCGGGCTTAAGCGACGTGGTTTAAGAAAAGAAGACGGAGCGCTGGCATTTGGACGAATGCCTGGAACCTCCGGAAATGAAATCCTGTGCGTTTTTTCATCATCACGTGTTTCATCCTATAGTTTATCTCGTCGCGTCGTTGAGGCAAAAGTCGACGAAAGAATGCCATGCAGAAGGCCAAAGACGATCGTGTCAAGATCACGACGCATCATTTTCGGATCAGCATCGAGGAAGAAGCGGACGAAGAAAACGGGGAGGTGGAAAGCCCAGCCGCGAAACCCGACCGAAGGATCTCCATCACGATCGAGGCAGACTCCGGTATAGTGACACTCGCGCCGCAAGATGCGGAAACGCAGTGTCTTTCATCTGCCGGCGAGCAGGAAGCCGCCGCCGCAGCTTCGTCGGAGAGGCTTCGAAGAGCTTGGATCGAGCAGGAGAAGAAGGTGCAAAGCTTCGAATCGAAAACGTCGAGGAACTCGGACGACTCACAGTCAGACAGTCGATCGGTCAAAGAAGTAGATTCGAGAGGACCGACTGGCCAGAAGAAGAGCAACGATGAAAACTTGTACGACGATTCGGAAAGAAGAACTTCCGAAGAAAGTCGCGGGATCTTTGTTACCGGTGGTTCAGTTTTGGATCGAAATTTTGGCGTTCTCTGTTCGAAGATCGACAAAAATTCCTACGAATGTGCAAATTCTACGAAGAAATTGGAGCACGGTGCGAGTTCCCTTCCTTCTGAGAGATCGAATCGTTCGGTATCGACGCCCAAGTGCTACATCGAGGAGTCTTTGTCGCCGTACGAAACCTCCGGCGATTTGCAGAGTGATCGAGACGCGCAGTTGCGAAACTTACGATTGAACGAGAGGACACAACAGTCGGTGATAGCTGCGGAAGTCGAGGAAACCAGGATTCTCGATCCGAGTAGTACAGTTGCTCCTCCAGGAGGAGTGTACGCCTCCCCTCTTCTGATCAGACGACGTTGCAAGCTCGTGTCCGCGTTCCTTAAACGTTCCTCCAGCCTGGAAGACGTCTCAACGAAAAAGGTAAACGATCCTCGTCAAACGCGGCGGGATTCCGTCAGAACTAATAATAATAATAACAGGAACAACACGAGCCATCCTAGAGATTCAGAGAAGGAAACCCAAGTCAAAGAGCAAAGAAGATCGACGTTGCCTATGGTCCACGTGGATTCGGATTCAACCGACGCGCCAAAGACTCCCAGCTATCGGAATGTTTTGTCAGGGACGAGCGTCAATCCCATCAGGAGGCCCAGCATAACAAGCATGGCAATTTGCTCGAGCTTAGCACCGAGCTTGGTCAGTGCTTATCCAGGCATTCCGAACTGTTTGCTGCCCGCGGAGAAAGGAGCCGAGTCGTCGAACAATAGTTCGACGACCATCAACGAACAAGCGTCAGAGAGAAGCGGAGCGATCGGTCTGAAGCTAAAGTTGCCGTTTCTTCGACTTCACATGCCTGCTCAGCAGCCGGCCACCGACTGGGAGGAGGTTAAGGAGGAGAAGGAGGAGGATCCCAACCGTCATTCACACCATCATCATCATCATCATCACCATCATCACCACGTGCTCCCGCATTTTCATGTACCCACGTTCACGTTCACACCATCGTCAACCAGCGACGGTGAGCCTGGCCGGAGGTTCAACTTCGGAATTCGCAGACACTCGCTGACGGTTAGTCGATGATGGATGGATTTTCTTTTTTTCTTTTCTTTTCTTTTCTTTTTCTTTTTTTTTTTTTTTCATGGGTGTTCATTTTTGTCACAAGGGCAGAGGAAGAAGCTGCTTTCATTGAATGGAAACGTCGAGTGAACCGCCAGGCTTTCTCCGGACCTCCTTGGTGTTTTAACTTCCTTCGTTTGCTTGCTACTGCTTCCTACGAGTTTGATGTATTTCTGATTTTAAAATCACCTTCTTTTAGAAACCGACAGCGGATGAGTATGGTGTTATTGTGACATGCAAGATGCCTCGAGGGAATTTTTTGAGGCACGTTCAGTTTCAGAATGAGCCAAGTTTACGCATTATCTGGCAAGGACATTCCATCAGTCATTCATTTAAGCGAAATGTTCATGTAAAATCTTGGAATACCAAGGGTGTTAGCGGTCATTAATCATCGTTCCTAGTTTCGGAACCTTTAAATGGTAATTTCGTTACAAGCTTCAGTCGTCATTGCTCGTTTCTAAATTTCGGCACAGCACAAAGTTTCTTCACAAGTCTTCGTTGAAGTGATAATTACTGACCATCGTGATTCATTTTACTTTTACGCTTTTTAAAGCGTTCTTATTGCATTTAATCACCGAGATATCTTATCTGTTTGAAAACTTTGCAACTTGCACTTGCCAAAAGTTGCACTTTATATATATATATTCTTAGAGAATTTTCTCATGAATTTTATTACTACGAATAGACGAGTACGTTGTGCAAATGGCATATATGATACTATGAGTTTTAAATGATTCAATATAGATACAAATTTTTATACTGTACACGTTCATAAGGTTTCGTTGGTTGTCCCCACTTGCTTAATTTATTATAGCTAATTTAGATAAAACGCAAGCCAAGGTTTAATACTATCATAAAGTTTTAGACGGTGATTGTCGTAGCTAGAACTTTTTTCAAGTTTTTAAATGATAAAGAGGAAAATTCGAATTTCGAGGAAAATTTTTTAAATTTCCTGTCTTCTCTTTTCTATTTGTATAGTGTTCTTTTTAATTTTCTCTTCTTTTCTCTAATGACTAGAGAAGGAGAAGAATATTTGATTCAGTGTCGCGCGAGTTATGGAACGCCTTGTACAATAGGATTTCGTTGGACTCGGTTAAAAATCGATCACGTATCAGATTCTCGTCCGTGAATAAACGGAGTTACATTGAGAACATGATATGAAACACGCGTCAGGTGGATCCCCAGTAGTGTTTCCAAACGATCGAGGTGATTCGCATGAAGTTGATTAAACCTATGTGTGAATGGAAATTTACGTTTACCGAAACAGCATTAACAGCTTATTACTTTTACTAGTGTTCTGCCCTAGGATGTGAAACGATTTCTTGGTACGTCTTTCTTTCTTTTTTTTTTTTTTTTGCTACATTTCCTCACAAACTTGGTTTCAACAGTTTATCCCGTAATCGTGTTAAAGATCAGAGCTTAAAAATGTTAATTCGTTTTTACGAATGTATATTTAACAACGCAGCTAATAGTCTTGCAAACAAGCTTCGTGTTTCTCACATGTTGAAGATACTAATTGTTCGCAAAAAAAAAAAAAAAAAAAAAAAAAAAAGAAACTTTAATCACCAGACGAAATATTTCAGATGAATTTGAAACAGGAGATACAAGTAGGATATTTTTAACAAATTTTTATTGACATTTGCTCTTTTGCCACTTGCCGAGCAAGAACACTTGGACCTGTGCGACAAATAAGGGAGGCTTTTGTTGTAAAAAAAAATTCTGCAACAACCATTCGCGCTTCCCTTTGTACTTTACACTCTTTTTGGTTGCTTTTCAATCAACATTTCCGCCGGTGCCGATTCGTTCTTTATCGTTGACCCACATTCCATTGTGTCCCTTTGAAATATGTATACATATACAACCTCTCTATGTACTATTGCCTCGTGTTCAGGAAATTATTTATAGCCACTATTCGTGTGTTTTCGCTAATCGGACAATAGAACGTTTCTCCACGATTCTCGTGCTCCAAATGAAAATTTTCTGTAAATTTCTCTCGATTATATCCGTGTGTCTTTCTTTCTTGGCGGAAAGATCGCAAACAATTTTCAACGCATTGAAAAGTTGGAAAATCGAGAAATTGAATAATTAAAATGTAATTAATTTAAATGTCGCGAATGTATCAGATTACATGTTATATTTATTATAGAATATAATAAATGTTATTTCCAGCAGCAGCAAATAAACGTTGCCAGCAGATTTCTCATTTTATCATTATTTTTCTCGGAGAACTATGCGTCAAGCCTATTAGTGTGAACTGTTATTTAAATTTCAAATCCAATTGCTGTCTTGTGTATTTTTTTTACCTTTGTTCGAGGCAACGTCGTACCTGTGAAAATTAAAATCTCGGAGTCGATGTTCCCTTCGATTCCTTCAGGGTGGAGTACGAATTCCTGGAAAAAAAAAGAAACGAATTTTGGCATGAAATTTGTAATAACAAACAATGGTAATAAAATTAAGTATTTTTTAACTAAAATAACACGTTCTTTTTGTGAATAAAACTGAATTAATAACGAAATTAAAGCTTAAGGAACTTTAAATTTCCTTCCAACGAAGAGGAATAAATATATTAATACTGTAACATTATTATATGCATAGTAGGAGTCGTCCGAGTGTCGATTTTCGCAGACTGTGCCTCTAACTTACTACGTGATTGTACTTGAACAGCAATTAATTCGCCAGACTTTTCAAGGTTTAGTCACAGACGATCTCTCGCCCATTTTTAACCAGTCGATTCCACTTTTTCACAGACCTTGCATCGGACTGACTCGATGGTATCACTCTGCTACCGAACTCTCGCCAGCTATATCACGGATGATAATCTCGCTGGTCTCCAAAACTTTCTGGAAAACAAACGTGTACAGATCGATGACCGGGACGAGGTAACGCCATTGAAATAATCATTTCGATTCGAGTTGAACATAACTACCCTCTAATTCTAATTTCGCTTTGTTGAATCTAAATTGTCTATTATTTTTTAAATTTCTATGAGAATCAGTCGAGAGAGAAGAAGTCAATCTATCTTTCAAGATTCAATCTATTTTTTTTTAGATTTGAGTATTATTTTTTATCGAGTTTCACTAATCTTGGCAGATATTTTCTGAATAAATTCCGCTTCGAGACTCACAATCAGTCAATCGTCAGATTTTAGATAGTTGATTTCGTTGTTCCTACAATAGAATGGTAGCACAGCCCTCATCCTTGCAGCAACTAAGGGAAAGATACACTTTGTGCGAGAGCTTATCAATCATGGAGCGGATGTCAACGCAGAGGATGGGGTTAGTATCATGCATCTTCTGTTGAATTTCACACGTACATGTTTTTGTCGATTTTGCGATGTCAACTTTCGATTTAATGTTTTCAGGATAATTGGACAGCGTTGCTTTGCGCGGCCAAGGAAGGCCATACGGACGTATGTCTCGAGTTGCTCGAACACGGAGCCGATCTGGAACACAGAGACATGGTAAGATCTTCCTTATAATACAGTGCCTTCACGAGTGTCGAGACCAAAAATGGATCCTTAAGAGAGGTGGTATAACGGAGTTACACCACCAAAAAGTGTGGTCACTTATTAGATGTAAAAGAGTTTCATTCCATTTTATGAATGACATACTTAACAACCCTAAGGAAATATCACGCAGTGATGTAATAAATAGAGGAAATATTCTATTTTCAGGGAGGGTGGACTGCAC
This sequence comes from Frieseomelitta varia, assembly GCF_011392965.1. Classification (NCBI taxonomy): domain Eukaryota; kingdom Metazoa; phylum Arthropoda; class Insecta; order Hymenoptera; family Apidae; genus Frieseomelitta; species Frieseomelitta varia. Next base: position 953,450 of record NW_025110152.1, read on the forward strand.
TTATGTGGGCGACGTATAAGGGTAGGTCGCCAACGGTGATGTTGCTGCTGACACGAGGAGCTGACGTCAATGCGCACGGAAATTTTCATATATCCTCGTTGTTGTGGGCTGCGGGCAGAGGTTACCCTGACATTGTTAAAGATCTTATTGCTCATGGTGCTAAAGTCAATGTCGGCGACAAGGTAATCTATATTTGCCTCTCCTCGCAGTTCGCAATACCTCTCGCGTGCCTTGTAGAGAGAATTGATCAAAGACAAAGAAAAGAAAAGAAAAGTAAATCGATGGCATGACTTACACCGTCAGAGAAGTATGTTTGTTAATGTTATCCTTTTTAATTTTTAGTACGGCACTACAGCGTTGGTGTGGGCGTCGCGTAAAGGCCACGTAGAAATTGTAGATACTCTTTTAAAAGCTGGTGCTAATGTCGATACTGCTGGCATGGTAAGACTTCAGTTTCCAAATCGATGATTATTGTTATTATAGAGCTAGAACTGAGAGAACATACGCTGTTCAGAAATGAAATTACAAATCGGTTATGTTATACCTAAGCACATCTTTTTGCATCTTTTGGCGTTGGTAAAGTAATCAATGCATTTTTTAGATAATTAATAAAACTTTGTACTGCAGTATTCGTGGACAGCACTTCTAGTAGCCACTCTCGGGAATCACGTAGATGTGGTGATACACCTTTTGGATCATAAACCGAACGTAAACGCGTTAGATAAAGATGGATGTACTGCCCTAGCGATAGCTTGCCGAGAGGGGCATCACGAAATAGCAAATGCCCTTTTGAATGCCGGTGCTTATGTGAACATTCAAGATAGGGCTGGTGATACGAATTTAATTCATGCTGTGAAAGGTGGCCATAGAGGAGTGGTAGAATCTCTTTTAAAAAAATACGCTGACGTCGACATCGCCGGGAAGGTATAATCAATCTTATATTACACTCTATGTATTTAATTTTTACGTAAATAAAATTGCTTACGTTGCATGTAAAAAAATTTATCACTTTATGTTTTGTGTTCCATTGCTCTTAGCAATGTATTTTGTATGTGCATCTCAAAACAACTGTATGATTAATATTAGGAATAAAGATATAATTAATTTTAGGATAAAAAAACTGCAACCTACATAGCAGTAGAGAAAGGCAATATATCAATATTGAAACTGTTATTAAATGCTAATCCAGACTTGGAAATTGCAACAAAAGACGGCGATACTCCGTTACTACGCGCAGTTCGGTCGCGAAACGCCGAGGTCGTACAATTATTGCTAGACAAGAAAGCCAAAGTATCAGCTACCGATAAAAAGGGTGATACTGTGCTTCACATAGCTATGAGGGCAAGATCGAAAGCCATAGTCGAAATATTATTGAGAAATCCAAAAAATAGTCAACTACTTTACCGTCCCAATAGACAAGGCGAAACTCCTTACAATATCGACATTAATCATCAAAAGACCATTCTTGGACAAATATTTGGTGCACGTAAGTTACTAATCAGTGATCGTTAAATGAAACCGATAGTTCATTTCCTCTTTCGTCTCTGTTGACTGGATATGATGGTAACGTTTTTAACTGCATTTTAGGTCGTCTTAATACCAATGAAGATAATGAAAATATGCTTGGTTACGACTTGTACAGTAGTGCACTAGCAGATATTCTAAGTGAACCATCTCTTTCAACTCCTATAACGGTTGGCCTTTACGCGAAATGGGGTTCAGGAAAGTCATTTTTGTTAAATAAACTGAGAGGTAATACTTGTTAAAGTTTACAAAAAAAAAAAAATTATGAAATTGAAGATTATATAAAATACTTATCAAATAAATAACGTTTTCCAGAGGAAATGAAAAATTTTGCTCGTCAGTGGATGGATCCAGTATTCCAATTTTCTTTCTTATTGTTCATAATAGTAACTCACGTATCTTTGTTAGTGGGTATTACGATAGGTCTTGCCCTCCAATCATGGATCGTTGGTCTTGCGTGTGGTATAAGTCTTATTTTTATTACGTATGCTTTCTTGATACTCGTCTGGTATGCCAACAAAAGGTAAAATTACAAATCTGAAAGCACACGTACTCCGTACGCTTTCGTGTAGTGTTTAATAACGAAATATTGAAATCGCAGATACGGCTGGTACTGGCCGTACAGCTTCACGGTAGCTCTGACCACGAAATTGAATTCATTGAAACTGCTGTTACAAGTGATTTTCTGTCATCCTCCTGGTGGTCGAGTTCACGACGGTGTTACTGTTCAGCCAATAAAGTTCTATTTCACTGATCAGACCCGAGTCGGTACAACCGCTGCCGGTGAAAACGCAGTGGTGCAAATGGTGGGATCACTTTACGACTCCATCGAGAATGACTTTGGTTCTCTGCCTACGCGGCTGTACAGAGCGTTCAGACCGAAACCAGATAAATCGACAACAACGTGGAAATGGAGGCATCTTTGTTGTCTACCGTATATCGTTATATTCGAATTCTGCTTTTGCAGTTTACTTGTTGGTATTTCTGTACTTACGGTCTACCTCATCGATATTTCTAGTAGCGAGTAAGTACACACAATCTCTCAGATAAGAGACAAAGAGATTAATTGTAATTTTACTTATTTATCTCTTTCAATTTTTGACACAGCAAACCAACAATAGAAAGAGTCACGGCACACATTATCATGATAACCGTTGCCTTAATACTAGCTATTAGTATAATAGCAAACTTATACACATGGAGTCGTACGTTGCAAGCACTTGTTTTTTCTCAAAGGCGGCATCTGCAGCGCAGCATTTCTAAGTTAGAGACTTTAAAAAGCGAAGGTTTTATACAAACGCTAAAAAGCGAAGTCAATTTAATGACAGAGATGGTATACTATATATTAATTGAATAATGTATTTTCACAAACTTGTTCTTTATACTTAACGAAATTTTTGTAAAATATGAAACAGGTTAAATGCCTAGATAGTTTTATGGCGCAACAAAGCAGATTAGTTATAATTGTGGATGGTCTGGATAGTTGTGAACAAGATAAAGTGTTGTTAGTTTTAGATGCTATACAAGCACTGTTCAGTGATAATGGTTATCCGTTTGTTGTTATATTAGCGATCGATCCGCACATTATCGCCAAGGTATCGTATTTCATTATTTCATTATTTTCGTAACAAGCAATACGGAAATCAGTTGTTTAGACAATTGTAAAATTTCGTTTCTCACTGTTTAGGCAGTGGAAGTCAATAGTAGAAGATTATTCACAGAGTCTAATATCGGAGGACACGATTATTTACGTAATATGGTGCATCTTCCGTTTTATTTGCAAAATAGTGGCTTGCGAAAGGTAAAAGTTGCTCAACAAACTGCCCAACATAGTAAAAAAACTGCGTGGACCGAAGCTGAGGAGAGTGTTAATTACACCGCTACCAGTACAATGCATCACTCTGTTTCGAACAGAAGACTCAGCACAGAGTCCGGTATAATGAACAGCAATGAAAAATTGAAACCACAAAGTAGAAAAGGCAGTAGAAAATTAAGACTAAGCGAGTCAATCGCGAGCAGTATCGGTAGCAATTTGAATCGACTAGGCGGGGCACAGGATCTGAATAAAATGCTTCTCACCGACGATTACTTCAGCGACGTAAATCCTCGTAGCATGAGAAGATTAATGAACGTCGTTTATGTCACTGGTAAGAGAAACGTTAACCCTGAGACTGCTCATTTCTAATATACTGCACGTCTTTTTCTAGGGAGGTTGTTAAAAGCATTCCAAATCGATTTCAACTGGTATCATTTAGCTAGTTGGATCAATATCACCGAGCAATGGCCGTTTCGAACGTCTTGGTTAATTCTTCATTACGATATGTATGAGGATAGTTTAGATGATTCCATGTCGTTGAAAAGTCTTTATGATAAGTACGTTTTTTTCTTTCTTTCTTTTTTCTGAATAAACATTTTGCAATCTTTCGAGCAGTTGCTTCATGTTCAATGTTTCTTTCAAAACCATTAGAATACGACCCCAAATTCCAGTACTTAAGGAAGTTCAGCCTCTGTTAGAAATGGATCGAGATGAGCGGAAACTGGATATTTTTCTGACGTTTCATCGTTCTAGTTTGCTCGTTAGCGATATGAAGATATTCTTGCCGTTTACAATAAATCTCGATCCTTACATTAAGAAGAAAATAAAAGAGGAGCAACAGAGTATAGAAGAAGAAGCAGCGCTTGGTACGTACAAACAGTACACACCTTGGACTTTGCACAATAATGGTCATGAACCATGGAGTGCAAATAAAAGTGGATTACCAAGCCGGGCAATGAAACTTGTTAAAACGCCAAGTTTACAAGGGCACGTACCAGTGCCGTCAACACCATCGTGGGTGCAGCCTTGTATACAGCCAACGTTTGATTGGCAGACCTCAGCATGGGTACAAATGCCTCCGATGGAACCGACAATTAAACCACTCTCTGCAACTACAATGTTACCGGTATATACACGTGTAAAATGATGTTATAACGATACCATTGCTACTATAATATTGTTATATAATTTTCCTTTTTTTTTTTCCTTAGTCCGAAATTTTGGAGATAAGGCTTTCATCTTTAACAGTAAATGGAATTTGCGATCTCATTGATAGGATCGAAAGTATAAATCCCAATCAAGCACCACAGTACAAACAAGTTATTAAGGAGAATAACATTAATGGTAGAGTTTTATTACACTGTGATTTACAGGAGTTGAAAAAGGTAAAATTTGCTTTCGATATTGTAAATTACAGGTATCATGCAGTCTCGTAAATAATTTTCTTATTTACAGGTTCTTAAAATGGCTTTCGGAGATTGGGAGTTATTTCGTATGGTGATTGCGTCACTTAGAGAATTAGAAGTTTCGTCATTTAGCACGCACGAAGAAGGCCCACGGAGTGTTCGATTCACCGTAGGATCGGAACAAATTCAACGAAAAGGTGCATATAAAAGTGATTTGAATAAATGATGATACATCATAAAAACACCAAAATAACAAATATCAAGTGTATATATGAAAATTATGTTTCTTATTATTTAATTGTAGATCATGCTTTGCAAAGTACTTCGATACGTGTGCCAACGCTTGTTGAAAAAGACAAGGGAACATCGAGAACTGATGGCCCCTCTAGGCGAGATCAGACAAAACAATCAGTCATGGAAAAGCAAGTATGTTTTTTTATTCCATATGAATCAAATTAAACGTTTGTATTCCAGCAATTAATTAATTAACAAAGTATTGTTCCCATTACAATTCTGCTCGGTTTTAGTTCCAGGTAAGCGAAATTGTATCTAATATTTCGTGTTATTTCTTTAGTAAAAAAAAAAAAAAAGAAAACACTCGAACAAGTATTATTAATCCAATATGAAAACATCGAGTACTGTTAGAAATAATTAATGAAATATTTTAGGTAACTTTAGAAGAACAGATGATATGCGGTGCGTTACAAACTTTAAATGAAGAAGCGTGCGAGGATGTATTAGATGTGCCATCTTCTGCAGTGGTACCATCAGACTCACTCGCAGGTGAGCCCTCTTCCCTACCACTTTCACTGCCTCTGGTTATAGTTCAAGAACCACCGCAACCAGACCAAAAGCGTGACACCGTACTAGAATACAGTACAAATTTTTGATGAATTTAAAACAAATACAGTTATGTAACTCGATCATGTATCGTGTGTACAACATCGATGACTCATCGTATTCGAAGATAGTTATATAAAACTCATCATCCACAGTGTTACAACCTCCCAGGAAAATTTGGTCAATATAACTGTTGTTTAAATGTTTCTTACCATATATATATCCGTATATAGATAAAATCGTAGCAGTATTACAAATAGATAAATGTATCTACATACAACGGATAGTCAATAAAAATCTAATTTATTTATATACATATATATATATTTTAAGTATAACATATATGATAGAGATTAAAGGAAATTATCACACCTTCATTCTAATCTTGATTCTGCATGTGTCAAATTTTTGGAAATGTGCCAACGCGTTACGAGAGATTGAGACGTTATTATAGATAAATGATATAAAATGAATGTTAAAAAATGTCATTCATTGTAATACATAATATTACTAGGATAGTGATTTGAATGTATGCGTTATCATAGACATAGTAAGAAATATCATTTTCGTGCAGTAATTTAATATATTAATGATACGATTTATGAAAAAAAAAAAAAAGAAAACTATCATTTTGTATTCCTAAAATTGAATACTCTTGGATTCCTATGAATACTCTTCGTATTCCTGTCTCAAATAATTTGATGCTAACGTTTAATTGTAGATTCATCATACATTAAAAATACTGTACACATTTGTAAAACAGACTGTGATAATTAGTTGTTACTGTCATTGAATGTTGGGCGAATATACTTCTTTTTGGGATGTTTATGCTGATAGATCTTGTATATTTAGAAAGATAAGCTTCTATATGAGAACATTTTATATACCAAAGTGAAAGGCTATGATTATATTTTCTTCTTTATTCGTGTATTCTTTGGTATTGTATTTACAATTACTCTAAATGAATGAATTGTTGGACAATTATACTACAAATGCGAATGGCAATAAAACTCTGTTGGAAACTTGAAACGATATTATCTTTCTTAGACTAGATCTATAAGCTTGTGTCAAGTGCTTTCATTTTATATCATTATTCGAAACCACAATTCGATATTACGAACAATTAAATCATCTCATTAAAAAAAAAAAAAAAACAAATTAATTTATTAACCAATCATGTTTCATTTAGGAATCCTCTTCTACAATTGCTTGATGTTTCGTCATATTTGCCTCTTAACTTATGATGAACTTTTTAACTTACGTTCAATGCATTCTGCGCAATAAAAAAAAAAAAAAAAAAAAAACGAAAGAACAGCTGGATAACACGAAGAATTTGTTTTTAGGACCCATCTCGACGGCTTCTCAGGATACCGATTACGTGATTCTTCAACCCAATCCTCTCCTGCATTGGGTACCGATCAACGACGAGCCAGAAACATCAGACGACAGTTCGTTCGAGTCGACGGTTCATCTTCAACGTACAAACTCGCAGCGCAGTATTACGTCTCAGCTTAGCATCAGATCGGCCTGTTCGTTCGGGCGCAAAGAGCTGAAAAAGAGCGGGGGCAATTCCGCAAGTAGTAGACCAGCGTCGCTTTTCGTGTCACCACCGCCTTCTCCTAGACCTGCCTTCAGATCCAAGTCGACGGATGAGAACTACGTAGCTAACAATATACCTATGAAATCGGCCATCTCCACGCCTATTAAGAAACGACGCTCGACGTCGACTTTAAACGACGAGATCGTTCTGTCGGTTCCCGTTCCGAATTCCAGCTTGGAGAAACTAAGCAAGCTGAAGGATCGTCTTATGGGGACCTTGCCGACTTCGCCTGCCCCGGGCGAAAGCGAGGACGAGTCCACGCCGTTGGTCTCCGAGTTATCCACCCCAACTCACTCGCAGTCGGACAGCGTGTTCAAACATGACTGTAGCGAGGAGAACAGCAGCTCGATCTCTTCGAACAAAAGTTTGCCGCGCGACGGGGAACGATCTGTCGACGTTGTCGATTATTCTGATACTGTTAGCCTAATGGTGCGCGAGTCCTCGCACGTACATTTCCTGCCGCGTCAAGACGCCGAGGAATGGGACAACCCCGAGACACCCGTTTGATACCATCTGCCACACACCTGTTAGCCAGTCTCCTTCATATGCAATAACGTATGACGAAACAACATTAAGTATAGTGGTACTTAAGTCAGGAAGCTTGTGATATATATATTTTCAGAGAGGAGGATAGTTTGAGGGGCAGCGTTTGAGAAGTTATCACTTTGTAAATGAGAAAGTGTGGAACTTTTTAGACAAAGCTTGACTCGAAGATGCTCGTGTGCATCGGAAAGAATTTATTGAGAGAATATAATATTATAATATAGAGTCGAAGAGAGAATGCCTTTTGTGCGATTATGCGTGTGATATGTTTGAGTTCATGAGTTGCAGAAAATACCATCACGGTCTAACATTCCTTAGTATCAATTTTAATGCATTTAACAAGACGCCATCAACTTCTTCTTCTTCCTCCTTTTTTTTTCTTCTTTTTTTCCTAAAGAAACTGACACTGAAATGAAAAATGGTTTTTTTTTATCTCACAATATACGTTGAATGATTAAATTAAATTAATTTCAAAGCGAAAGCAGTATTGAAATTCGATACAGATAAATAAATTTTGAATATTTTGACATGTTGTATGTATAAAACAACAAATTACATTTGACAAATCCCACTTACCTTGTACCAAGTGGTATTGATTTTCAACATCAGTGTTAATTGTCAAACATGGTGTAACAATTAAATAAATATTGCTAATTTAATATGATGATTGATATCACGTGTTAAAAAGATATTTTATGACAAATATTGTGTTAATGAAATATCTGTTTTCGCACTACTTTCGTCTCCGGAAGCTAGGCAGTAGAAAATCATCCTTCAATTTCTGAAAGGCCATTGAAACTATATGTATATATATACATACATATATATGTATTTCAAGGAAGAATTCATAGTAATTTTAAGTTTTATTATTTGAGTACTTAAATTTTTACTGAAAATTTTTTTTATAAATTATGATATTTATATAATATATTTACAATTATAATGTTTATATTAGCTGTTATATCATATGTGATATTACAATTCTAACGAAATTTTATTCTTAGCTTTATCTTGCAAGATTAAGAGGGTACTATTTTATTTTAACATTATTTCCTGTCTAGTTTATAAAATATATAGAAGAATGAATATATCTTCGAAGAATTTTCAACATGACTTTTTAATAATACTTTTTTATTACAAAGCAAAAAATTATACATATGTATATAACAGTGTATGTATATATATATAATACTTTAGGACGGAATACATTAGGGTATTGGTTGATAGCAGCGTTGTAAACACAATATATATATATATATATATAAGATTTTCAAATAATAGTATTATATGTACTTTGCTTACTACTATTAAATATATTTAGTATATTTAGATACATAGAACATCGAACAACGCCTTATTCTACTTTTATAAATGCTCACATGTGGAATACAATAAGTACTTTAACAGCCTTTTGCGTAATTCAAAATAAATCCTATTTTTTCATAACTTTTGTTCTCACAAACATAACGTTTCATATATAAATACGTTACACATAATAAAACCATCGTAACTATCAGATCTCGGTATGTATGAAATAATATCTACTAACAACCTGATCCGTAGAGTGGTTTTCTCGCTCCATATTTTTACACCACAGATTTTCTTCCTCCGAGTTACAATATTTTTAGTTCATTGTATTTAAAAAGAAGCAGTTCTCATAAAATACTGATATGTTAGTTACACATATTACAATTACAAATACAATAAAACTATAAGAGGAAAGAAGTATTTTGGCGGTTCAATATATTTATGACATGATAAAAAATAGAATATAAATACATTGATACAAATTGTAAATCTTTTCTATGGAGAGTGAAATGTATTAATGTTTGCTCGTAATTTTTTATAAAATTATAGGATGATAAATAAAAGAAAAAAGAAGATAATCTCCTATAAAATAATTACATCTATAATAATGTACATATGTTCGTGAATAAAGGTATTTTCAACAATGAATCGCCGATAGGAATGAGCATAAAATTTCAATAAAGACGTCTTCCTTTTTTCCTGTTATCAAAGGCACTGTGACAAGTAGAAAATGTCTAACAGATGTTTAAACGCGTCTGTAATTAAAACATCTGGGCACCTGAACTCTAAGTAACGAAATGCCCCCAATTAGACATAAATACAATTAGATGACGAATAAGTTAGTTCGATAAATTTAATTTTTAGGAAGAGCACCATACATTATTTTCTTCTAATGTACGTGTGTATTCTTATTATACTATAATAAGATACAAGGGCACTTAACTCTGTTAAAATTGACTATGTTATAGCAATAAATACAGAACACATATAATTTGAATGGCAGAACTGAATTGATAATACGTTAAATTAAAGTAATTACTGATAAAAAGCAGGCATAAAAACATAGAGTAACATTTTTATAAGTACTGTACTTATATCTATGTATGATTTGACTGTATTGTTTCTACTGTATTAATATATAATTTTTACGGCATTAAATACTAATGCAATTACCAAATGGTATATTATACGTGTTGAGGAAAAATTTCCTGCACAATCGACAGCTTCGTATACATAAATTATGCCACGTAAAAGAAGTAATCATTCTCAATTAGAAATTTTTTTTATACAATTTATATGTTTCTTCGCCGCGTGAAGAATCCACAGATCAAAATGAATTAAAGTTAAATAAAATTGATTACTTACATGAGTGCAAATTATTCATATAATTTGCAAAAAATTAATAATTGCTAATTGGTCCCAGTGATATATATATATATATATATAATATTTAAAAAATTATACTTTCATTTTGCTATATAACTTCTTTTCCTACTTAAGACAATATTGTACTCCTATAGGCACTTTAAGTAAGTCAGTATATATCGCAAGGAAGATCAAATTTAATCAACATTTCTGTTTAGGAATCATTATTTTCGAATTTTACTTTCGAATGTTTCGATGAATTAATACTTTAAAGTTGTGTCGTAATTACAGTCTTCCTCGTAATCACTGTATGTTTAATTGGGGTTTGATCTGTCGTTGTTGTTTGTGATGGATCGGCTACTAACCAAGGGCTGATATCGGAAACGGCCGAATTATCATCCTAAAACCAAAGAAAAGTATTATTTATACGATACAGTAAATATATAAAAGGAAGATATTTCAAGAAACATATATTATAACAAATTTTTAGCGATTTGTCGATATTAAATTTTACCGATATCCAAGCAAAAACACAAGCCCACATTTACATACGAATTTACACAAACTAAAGCATACTGGAACAAATATAAGGACATATTACAATAGCTATTATGACAAGCGTTTAAAAATGAGCCTCACACCTTGTGAGTAAGAGTCGTAGTAGTTGTTTGTATCTCTTCAGTTTTCACGACTCTCGCTCCGTTTTTCTCTGTTTCCACTTCAGCTTTCTTCTCGACGATTGGTTGTATCTCTTTAAAGGGATTGGAAAGCAAGCCCAAGAACGGATTCGAATCTATGAACGGGTTTGTATTCGCTTTCTTTTCCTCCTCCGTTTTCGTATCCTCGGTATTATCAGAAACGGTGGTGACTTCATTGTTATTGTCGCTTGTAAAAGGATTGAATGGATTCTGTGACTGATTTGAAACTTTAGGATTTAGCTGCGTCGTTTTTTGCTCGATTTGTCCCCAGCTATCCAAAGAAAAGTGCGTCACGGTCACGTTGTCCTCTGCAGATGGGTTCATCATCATGGCCCCGCTCACTGACAATGTCAACTTGTCCCCGCCCTAAATGAGAAATAACAAGCAAGAAAGCAAACAAGTCACATCTAAAGCATCAGAAGCGTAATAACAAAAACAGGAACAAATACCGGAGGACGATAAAACGGAACACAAAGAAATAAAAAGTTTAAGAGAACATCGAAGTCCATAAAGTGAAAGATCACTCGCATATATGTACAAGTTTTTCAAGTCTAGTTTAAATAGTTTGTTTCTTAATGTTTGATTGCTACAGATATACTAATTTAAATGCCAAATACTATTTCTCTTAAAGCATTTAGTCAAGAAACGCAAACTTCAGATTGATCAACGAATAGCAATCTAAAGAACAGGACAACTTTCAACAATATGAATTACCCGAAAATTTATTTCAATATATTACAATATAACGAATTTGTTTGAGAAATTCAGTTTTCTTACCACTGATACGATTGTTGCCGCGTCAGAAGGCTGATTGTTCTTCGCGATAATCGAAGATGCATCCATAGAAGTGATCGAAACCAAATTTGAGTTCTTCCCTTGTTCAAGAGACTTAGCTTTTAGTATATTGCACTTCAACGATTCCGGGGGGATAGGCGTACGCGGTGGCAGTGAGGAAGTACCGCCAACTTGATTATTTGGCACTAACGACGTTTGATTGGTCATATTTTCGATGATTAAACTCGTTTTCACCGGTTCTGTTTCCTTCTCGGTGTTAGCGACTGCCGTCTGGTTTCTAGGCTCTAAAGGTTGTTGATCTTTCGCCAGTGATTTTAACAAGGAATCAACCAATGGTGAGGACGTAGCGTGTACGCTGGAGTCCGACGATTTCGTGCTACATTGACTCGGTTGACGTTGCAAAGACTCCTCTTCGTCTAGAAAAATTTATCAAGATTATAAAGTTTATTCTACAGTAACGTTACTAACAGAAGAAAGATATTCTTTTTTTCTTTTTTTGTATACTAACTATTAACCACAGCGGGTGGTTGCGGTTGCTCCACTTGTTGACGTTGACGTTCTCTTAAAACGTGGCTCTGACGACGGGCGTATCTTTGACTCGGCCGTCTTTCAAACTGCACCGTTCTACGTGCACGATTCAACTGCGTGGTCTGAAATTCAGTTTTGCCGCTGTAACGGAAACGCGAACCCATACGAAAGAAATTCTGACGTCCGCTGGCACCCTTGACAGGGGCGCGTAACCGAAAGAAAGCGTGATGCTCTACGGCACATTTCCACAAGTGTTTGCAAGCTTTTTCATTAACAAGCCTGAACACAAACGTATGTTCCTGCTCTCCTCTTCCTTCGTCATCTTCTTCTACAACAACTAATGTCAGTTTCTTCTTTTTAAAATCTAACCGACCGATCTTGGGCCAAAAGAATAAACCTATTTTCTGCGTGCCTTCAAAGACCAGAATTCCTGTTGGCGTCAATCCCAAAGAATATTCGCACGCATCTTTACCAAGAACCGTGTGCATATCTACGCCGTACATGTCCAACCACTTTGCTTTACTGAGGTACGCCGACTCAGCTTGTGCTGGACTAAGACCGGAACACTTGGCATATTCCTCGAGTATTTCAAGCTCCATTTGCTCTGTCTGTCCTGGCACGAATCTAAATTCCGACACTGTCGCTGCACTGTGCGTAGCAGGGTCATAATCACCAAGTTCAGCTAAAAGTAAAAATAAATTTATGTCAAAAAAAAAAGAAAAAACATTGAAATTCACATTATCTTATTACTTATTGATTATTTCCTACATTGAAGAGCTAAAGCTGCCAACTGTACGGCAACTTGATGAGGGCAGTGAAGTTTTCCTTCTAAAACATCTTGCTTTAATTGCAGGAAGAACTGGTATCTTGTTAATTCTTCGCGCAATGTGTTGGGTTCCGACGAGTAGAATTTTACCTTGAGCCTTAAGGTATATGGTGGTCCGACTGTATGAAATATCACTTGTTAACAACATTATGAAAACGAAAATTTCTTAACTTTGAAGAGGAGCAAAAAAACAATGCATTAATCTCAATGAACAAAGAAGAAGAGAGAAGAAAATTTGCGTAAATGCATACAAAAAAAAAACAAACGTACTTTTTACTTGTTTCTTTATCGGTTTAGTAGGATCCAGCCAATGCTGAACATTATTGCTATCTGTATATTGCAGTCCAAAATAATCTTTCTCTATTAAGTCTAAGCTATAAAATACTTGTTCGTATAGGTCACTAGCCAATGCTTTTTTCTGTAACACAAAAACATCAAAATCTGTAGCAAAAAGATAGAAGAAAAGTACAAAATATTATAGAAGTTTGGTTACGCAATGTATCTCAAAGTTAGATTGATCCAGAAAGAAAAAATCAAATTACAAATTCCAGAAGACATACAAGTAATAAAAATTGTCTTTTTTATTTAGTTTTGTAGCTATACCAGTACTTTCTCGGGTTAAACAACACTGAAACCAAAATAAGAACTCAGCAAGAAAATATCATTGTTTCTCATTCCCTCTGCATTTCTTTTCGTTTACATTGATATTCCTGCGTGAAAAAAAACTGAACATCGAACATCATTCCCTGAGGAAATTTTCAGTGAATGATCCATCAAAGATCCAGTAAATCATCCCACTTACTGACAACTCTATCGGCAGATCCGTGCCATCGAGGAGAACGACTCTACACTGAACGACGTTCTTATTGCTGAGTAATCGTTGATTCTTTATTTGGGACGACGTAGTCTGCCCGCTGACACTACGAGCCCTGCGCCGTGACAGAAATCTTAGCATCTTATTCGACATACGTTGACAAGTCTGGACTGGCATCCACCGAACAACATATATTGACCCTAAACGCTACATTCCTCGTTCGACACGGATGTAACGCTTTCTTATGATGGATTGCGTCGGTTAATACGCCCACTTGTGAACCACGTGTGAACACGCGTAACCACGTCCAGACTACAGGGAAATTAACAGTTATTAAACGTGCATGTTGAAAATTAGATTCAAAGAGAGATTTTCTGTTACGTTTATGTTTGTTGATTAGACATGATGGGCCGCAAGTTCTGTCCAAGCCTATCCGGGAAAGACATATAGTGTATGTACATTTCTCGTTTCCACCATTAAGTATGTATACCATAGACTCGACATGCGTGTAAAGTTTTATATCTTATGTTGTAAATTATCAATTTTAGATACTACGAAGAAATTAATAGTTATTAATGTATATTGAGGATTAGATTCAAAGAGACATTTTGTGTTACATTTATGTTTGTTGACTGGGCATGGTGAGCCGCAGATTCTGTCCGTCTATCCGAAGAAAATGTATAGTGTATGTATTTCGCAGTTTCACCATTGAGTATGTTTAGTATGTATAGATATGTGTGTAAAATTTCATATCTCATGTAAAATATTTTCTTTGATCTTTTGAGATTTACTACGACAGAGATGGGGATTACATTCAGTTGAATTATGACGAATTGAGATAAATTGGAATTCAAACATACGTATATGAATGGTTCATAAAAGGCTTAACTAATTAATTATTAATTCTTTAATTTTATGGAGATATATGAGCAAAGTCATAAAAATGTTATAAACTAATAAATGTGAAACAGGCCTCGAGTGCTTCGTACTTTCTACATTAATTGAAAGAGTTGAATAAACATGCAATTAAATCCTAGAATTGTAATCTAATCAATAAGAATGAGAAATGATCATTTTATTCCCGTTGATAATTATTTTTAAGCATAATAAAGAGATTAAAAATTTTTCCCATTTATTTCACACTGAATCATCAAGCTGAAAAGATGAGAATAATACAAGTATAATTTAATTTTCCTAATTAATTTTCTTCCCATTTGTTCAATTTATTAACACAAAAATACTAGCATCACGTAGCGGTGAACTGCTGGAACTAATTTATATTGCTATTCTTGTCAAATTCTATTGCCTTCCTTGTTTACCGCACGGATAAGTTTGTCCTTGTCCCACGCTATCGCCACCTGTTACGGCGCGAATATGTCATCGCACACTGTTGCACTCCTAGTATACCACACATATATAACTGTCCTTGTCTCACGCCGTCGCCCTCCTTCTCTGCCGCACAGATATGTGTCTCCTAGTCGCACGCTGTTGCTCTCTTTGTCTCCCGCGCCAATCAGACTGTCTTTGTCTATAGCGATTGTGATAATTTATATTTGTATCACAATGCTATAAATAAATAAATAAATAACTCCGTAATTGATTTTTGTTGTTTATATAAAAATACCAATATCACAAAATATACAATTACTAATAATTTAATGAAGTTTACATAATAGAATTTAAATGACGAAATGACGAAATAACGAAATAACGAATGAATGAAGATTTTCTATTATGGCTACAATATATATAAGTGGCAGTAAACATTTCCATGGTAATAATAAAATTAATAGCTATTTTTAAATACTCTATTGTTTATATTAAATATACATCTCGACGGAACATAGATGTCGTTGAT